>NW_026725670.1:0-91021 GCF_029784015.1 Lycium ferocissimum
CATCCTCAAACTGACGGGCAAGCAGAGAGAACTATTCAAACGCTAGAAGATATGCTGAGAGCCTGTGTTATAGATTTTGGAGGAAATTGGGATGAATATTTACCTCTTGTGGAATTCGCGTACAACAACGGGCACTGCTGGAGCATATTCGCATGGCTCCTTACGAGGCTCTTTATGGGAGGCGTTGTCGGTCTCAATTGGTTGGTTTGAACCAACCGGAGTAGAAATGTTGGGTCCCCGACTCGCCTACATGAAGCAATTGAGAAGGTTAATCTTATTGTGCAACGACTCAAGACAAATTTCGGAAGTAGTATTTAAGTCCCATCTTATACGGCGGCGGCGTGAGCTAGAGTTTTCTGTTGGGGACAAGGTGTTCTCAAAAGTGTCTCCGATGAAGGGAGTAATGCGGTTTGGTAAAAAGGGGAAGCTTAGTCCTCGTTTCATTGGTCCTTATGAGATTGTTAAGAAGATTGGGACAGTGGCTTATGAGTTGAAGTTGCCTCCCGATATGGCCATGGTGCATCCTGTGTTTCAAATTTCAACGTTGAGGTTGTACATGTTATATCCCGTATTTTGAACAACGGGACAATCTGAGTTAATTACAATAAGCTAGGGACAAGACCATTCCGGGATACGAATTAGAGACTTTTGTTTGTTTTAAAAGTATAAGTGTGTATGACTTTATTGGCATGGAAATATTAAAGAACTTTGGGGTCAAAAGTGAATTAAAGGGAAGATAAAAATTTCATGAATTAAAGGGGAAGTGGCCGGCCATGTGGTATGTGGGCCAAGGCCACATGGAGCCTTATACATGGGTATTAAAAGATGACTTAGTCATCTTGTTCATCACTTTCATTACTAGAAAAATCAAGAAACTTGGAGAGAGAAAAAAAGGCCAAGGTATTCGGCCAAGAGCAAGGAATTCAAGACCAAGATTTGGCCATCAAAAAATTTGTTTCTTCTAGCAAAATAACTAATTGAAGGGTCCTTATTAACGTGGGAGTGTTGTTGGAATCAATAGATCACACGTTTTCATTATTCACAACTCTGGTCAAGTTGTAAAGTTGAAGAGAAAAGGTAAGGTTTAATCTTGTTTTTATGTGTTATGGATGGTGTATGTGTGTTGTAGTATGCCAAAATGAATGAAATTCATGAAATAAGCCATGTTGAAGTTGAGGCCGTGTGCATGGGTATATGGTCGTGTACATGTGACATTGTGTTTAACGTTATGAATTAATCCTAGCTAGCATGTTTGGTTGTTGTAGTGTAAAGAAATGGATGAGAATCATCTATATGGGTGTGTATGGTGTTGGCCGAAGATAGGTCATGTTATATGACAAAGAAAGGGGTCAAGCTTATTTAGTAAGTTGATTGTTGTCGTAGTGAATTCTATGTTGATAATAAGGATTTAATGATCTAAGTTGAAGTTGTAGTTAATATGGGACGTTTGGCACCTTAATGTGAATTTTATGTAATTTTTGTATTTATGGAAATGACATTGTTAAAGTGTGGATGGTTGGTGTAATTCATGGATTTGAGAGAAAGGAATGTAGTTGTGTTGTTCTCGGGTTTGGGGCAATTTTCGGGTGAAATGGTATTTTGTTTGGGTTGTTTGAAATATTGTGTGAGTTGTTTAAAATGTTCTTGAATATTGTTGGTGTGGGTTTGGACTAGCATTTGAACGTATGAGCGTTGATATTGGTTTGAATGTAAGTAGTTGAATTGAATATTATGAATGTTATTGGATTATGTGAAAAGAGCTACTAACGTTAGAATGCGTTTTGAGTGATTATTGATGTTGTTAGTTTGGCTGTTGGTATTGTTGTTGATGAATTTGGCCGAGTTGAATTCTCGGGGTTGTTGTATTTATAGGGGAAATGCTGCCCAGATTTCTGTAAAATTTGGTATTCGTTTGGAATCGGGTTCTTAAATGTCTTTAGCTAATGTTAGTATTTAATGACATATTGTAGATCTTGGGAAGTCCGCGACGTAAGTTTGGACTAGTTTCGAGAGCAGACGAGGTATGTAAAGCCCTATCTTTCTTTCTTTTGGCATGTCCTAGTGTTAAGTAGGCTATGACACGAGCCTCGGGGTAACTCCATTCTTAAGATCCGAGCTTGTAAACGACTCTTATTCGCTTCTAAAGATTTACTCTCTTAATGTAGTCAACTAAGGCACTTATGTTTTCATATGATTGAATTTCAAAAGTTATATAAAGCATTTTGCTCCTAAAAAGGCTCCGTAACTACGAACGACCGTAACTTTCGTAGACGAGCTCGGATCGCCCCGAAACGTTCATAGGAGATTCCATAAGGCATAACATCCCCCAACCTTCATAGGCGGACTCGGATGGGATTGACACCCGTCCGTGGGCCCCGAGACCTTTCTATGTTCGTTTCTAGTGACATTTGGAAAGGACTTGGTATGTCTATTGCCTTAACTCCCGAACGTGGACTTCTTACTTATCTATTGAGTCTATGATAATGATTTTTATGCATATGGTTACTCACGACTCTGCTCGTGCATACGGTTGTTACATCCTTCGCCGAGTCCCGAGCCGGTTATGTTTCGTGCGCACTATGATATATTCTGGAGTATAATGTGTCCGGTTCGTCGAGCCCTCATTAGAGGGCCGGGTACCGTGTATATTTGGCGTTATGATGTGTTACGGCGTTACGGTGTGTTATGTGATATGTCGGGTTTCGGAGATATGAAATCTTCTGGAGTATGATGTGTTATGGCGCCACTGATAGGCGGGCGACCATAGTTCTAAGAGCCCTATGCATGATTTATATTTTTCAAATTAAATATTTTGACATTTTGCTTATTGTACTTGTTTTCTGTACCTTCTGTTTCGATTATGATTCTGTTACTATATTTCTTGCTTTGCATACTCGACATATTCCGCATCGACCCCTTTCTTCGGGGCCGCGTTTCACGCCCGTAGGTACGTACGCCCCGCTTAGTGATCCACCAAATTTAGACACCTATTCTCGCTACTCGAGTGCTCCTTTGTCCCGAGCTCACATTTTGGTATATATTCTTCCGTTGCATATGTATATATTCATTCAGGGGTACGGCGGGGCCCTGTCCCGCCATATGATTATGTTGTTCCGTTAGAGGTCTGTAGACATGTATGTGGGTTATGGTTATTTCTGTACAGATGTGTTCGTGTGATATATATTTTGGGCGGTCCCATCCGCCGAGGCAGCCCCGTCGGCTTGCTTTTGTGCATATTTCGAGATTTTGTACATTATGTTAGCCTCGTTGGCTTCTATGATATCTGTTTGCTCTTATGTGGTAATTTGAGCCTACGTGTGACCCTTGGTATTTGTGCAAGTATTAGTATGCTAATTCTGAGTGGTAGGTGAGTATGAGTGTCCAGCTCGGACACTAGTCATGGCCTACGGGGTTGGGTCGTGACAGTACAAACCCGATCCTTCCCATGTGTTGAATCATGAAGAGATTGAAATCAATGAAGGGCTATCTTATGAGGAGGAACCAGTTCAGATTCTAGATCGTCAAGTTAGAAGGTTGAGGACGAAGGATGTGGCGTCGGTCAAGCTTTTGTGGCGAAACCATGATACTGAGGAAGCTACTTGGGAAGCAGAGGAGGACATGAGGAAGAGATATCCTCACTTGTTCCCTATGACAGGTATGAGCTAGCGTTTTAACTATTCTTAGGTGAATCATCTGTGTTTGTTGAATCAACTTGTGGTTTAGTGATTACTTCCTAGAATACAATTCTCATTCGAGGACGAATGATCTTAAGGGGGGGATAATGTAACACCCCGTAAACTTGAACTAGGTGTGAATATGTAAAAATCTAGTGTTAAGATGATATTATATCTATATGAATCCATTCTTGATGAATTCAAGTGGAAGATGGTCGTTTTGAAGTCAAACCAACAATTGAAATTCTTAAGGGCTCTTAAATTCGCCTAAGTTTTGGTAGGTCTGTCTTCTGGGCGATTTTCATGAAAATGTGTTGCGAATTTGGAAAACCTTCCTTGATGAAAGTTGTAGATACTTGAAATATCTTTCCAATTGTAGGTCGCCCAGCCCAAGCAAAGTTATGTACAAAAGGTTATGTCCATTTTACTGAAGGGCACAAAAGCTGGAGATTTCGCCCAAAGTACGGGACGTCCTTTTAGGATGTACTTCTTCCGTTCCTCACTGGTTTTGGCAGCCAAAGTACGAGCTACAAGTACGGGACGTACTTGTGGCCGTACTTTCAGCGTTTCTGGTAGAGAATTGGGTTTAAAATGGGTATGGTCTTATTTTGTTCCCATTTTTTTTCATCCTCCCAAACCTTAAGGACGAAAATCATTCCTCCAAGTTTTCAAATCAAAGGTAAGAACACCCTTAACATTACTAATCCATTCTAACATCAAACCCATGATTCTTAACATAATTCTTGTGACCAAAACCTAGGGTTTGCAGCATAATTCTTCCCAAAGTGATTCAAGCTAGGGTTTGGGTGTCCTTCATTAGGAAAGTGAATTGTTAAACTTTGTTTAACGTATTAAGGTGTGTCTCTTTTAAAATCATTCTTGACTATAAAGGTGATTAGTATGTCTCTTTTAAAATCATTTTTGACTATAAAGGTGATTTGTATGTCTCTCTTTTGAAAACTTATTTTGAATGAAAATCACTTTTTGAAACTATTGGTGGAAGTATAAATTTTATTCAAGATTCTTTAATGAATGAAAGGAAAAGTAATCTTTTCATATTTCTTGAACTCTAATTCATGTCTAAATGGTGGTTAATGTGTGTGAGGGGACAAACCCACATTAAACCTAGATTGTAACAAACCCTATATATGTATAAGATATTATGAATGTTTTTGTTATATCCCGCATTTTTGTACAATCGGGAAATTTGAAATAATTGTGGCTTTTAAGAGATAAGGCCATATTTGATTTTTATTTAACATGTAAGTTGGTCATGGGAAGTATTGATGCGAAAAATGTCGAGGGAGGCTAAGGGCAAAATTGGAAATTGGGAAAATGGTTTCATGAATTACGAAAACTAGCCACAAATAATTGGGCTTGAAAAAAAAAGAGGGAACATAGAGGCCCAATTTAAGTGGTGGCCGGTTGTGGAGGAAAATAACATGGGCCAAGCCCATGTAAATTAATACCATGTGACAAAATAAATAAGATGACCACCTCATATTTCTTCATAACTCAAGAAAATTCAAGAAGCAACAACTTGAAGAGCAAAAGAAAGGCCATTCAAGCCATGACCATGGAATTTCAGCCCCTTAAAGTCTCGTTCCAAAAATTATTTTCTTGTGGTATTCCTACTAATTCAAGAGTCCTCTACAACGTGGTATAGTTGTTTCGGAAGATAGACCGCTTGTTTCATCGATTTAACACTTTGGACAAGTGAAGAAGATAAGAAGAAAAAGGTAAGATTTCACTCCTTTGTCTTGGAAAATATATATATAGGTGTTGTGGAATGTGGAAAGGAATGTGGAGTATGAAAATTTTGTGTTATGGACATATATATATATGTATGGCCGAAAATGGTATGCATGGAAAGGGATGATTAAAATTTTATTTGTTATATTAATTGTGTTGTTGAAGCCTTGTGATGGAAATGGAGGAAAAATGGTTCAAGTTGGTATGGAAAATTGTTGAAAATGATTATAGGAAATTATGTGATTTTAATAAAGATTTTATGTAATTGTGGAAGTAAGATTCAAAAATGAGAATTATTGTTGTCATTAATAAATTTGGAGGAAAATAATGCGATTTAGTAGTTTTGTCGCGTTTGTAGAAGTTTCGGATGGAATATGGCATTCGGCGGGAATACTTGAATTCGTGAATATTGTTGGAATATTATTGAAATATGTTTGAATAATTTTGAATTAGTTAATGGATATGGAAAATGTTGATATTAGTTGAAAGTACGAAGTCGGAGTAGAAGTTGTGACACTATGAAGAAAAGAAGACTAGTTATGTCGAATGTGTTTTGTATTAGATGTTGATGTTGTTAGCATTGTTGTTGGTATGGTTGTTGGTAATCGAGCCGAGTTGAATTCTCGGGGCGGCGAATTTACGGGGAGATGCCGCCAAATTTCGTAGACAAATAGTGAATTAAAGATTTGAATTCTAAAAGTCTTACTATTGATATTTGGTAAATGTGACCAATTGTAGATTTTGGAGGAAACGGGATTTGAATTTGGAGAAGCGTAAGCAGCGGAAAAGGTATGTAAGGCTTACCCTTTCTTTCTCTTGGCATGTCCTAGATGTGATAGGCTATGATTTGAGCCTCGGGGATGACTCTACTCTTAGAAATCCGAGCTTATATTTATCCTTTTTTCATTCAGTAGAATTGAACTAAATAACTTACGCTATTTGTAAAGAAATGTTCAAACGTCCGTAACTTTTGAAAATGAAAGCGGAATGCCTTGAAATCTTCGAGGATGATCCAATGGCACATAATGACCACGTTTTTATGTTCGTTACCCGACCAGACCCGAGGTGGGCCCACAAAATTTAGAGATTTAATTGTATTGTTCTATTTGCCTTATTTCCGTAAGATAACTAAGGAAACCTTTGACTATTTTTCCGAATTTGATATAAGTGTCTCGGTAACTCGATATGAGAATTCCGGTTCGACTATTCCGATATAAATGCTTCGCATTTAATGATCCGATTTAAATATTTTGATATAAGCATTCCGATGTAAATATTCGATATAAGTATTCGATATAAGTATTCAAAAATAAATATTCGATATATATGTGTTCGACATAGGTATTCGATCTAAGTATTTTGGTGTAAGCATTCGATATGATAACTCCGATATGAGTACTCCGGTATGAGCGTCCGATATAAGTATTCTGCTATGTGTATTCGGATATGAGTCGTCTGATCCGAGTATTCTAAGATGAGTATGCTCTATAAGCCTTAATGTTCTTTATGTACGATCTCGGATCGCTTAAACAGTCCGAAGAGGTTTCTGTATTTCAAACGCTCATAACTTTTCGATACTAACTCGGAAGAACCCGAAACTCGTTTTCGAGCCTTCGAATGTTGGTAAGTGTACGTATTCATCGAGTCTGGATTTGTGTGCATATGGTTTCTCTCGACTCTGCTCGTGCATGGCTCAATGTATCTTTCACTGAGTCCCGGGCCAGGGCATGTTATGTTCTCGTGCGTACTCTACGGTATGATTCTGATTCACTGAGTCCCGGGCCAGGACATGTTCTCGTGCGCATTCCACTGCATTGTTCACCGAGTCCCTCTTACTCGCGGGCCGGAACACGTTATCCGTATATGCTTATGATGATATGGGGATGGCGGCGGATGGCATATAATGATTATTCACCGAGACCCGCTAGAGGGCGGGACACGTTATGTATACTTGGTACATGATTCGACACGCATGGTTCCATATTACCGAGTCCCTTAACAAAGGGCCGGGACACGTTATTTGCATATATGACATATGATTCGTTATACATGATCATATTCACCGAGTCCCTTATCAGAGGGCCGGGACACGTTATACGCATATGTGATCTATAATTTTGATATGCATTGATGAGTCTATCCACCGAGTCCCTCACGGGAGGGCCGGGACACGTTAGACGCATATGTAATTTATGACATCATCTGAGCATTCTGTGTATTCTGTATTCTGTCCGATATATGTCAGTATCTGAGCATTCTGTACGTTCTGTATTTCGTCCGCTACATGATATCATTTGGGCATTCTGTACGTTCTGTATCTCGTCTGATATCTGACGACATCTGAGTATTCGGTACGTTCGATATTTCGTCCGATATATGACCTCGTCTGAGCATTCTGTACGTTCTGCTCTCCGTCTGACGTGTGACGTCACCGGTGCGTTCTGTGTTTTCTGTACCTCTTCGGACATGCGATCTGTAATTGTAAAATAAGCATTTTGGTACTCTGGCTGACTTACTTACCTCCTGCACTCCTTCTGGTATATGGGACAGGTATGTCTGGTTTGTGTCTGAGAAATAGGCGTCTGGCATTTTGACTAATGTACTTATCTTTTAGTCCTGTTTGTTTCGCTTATGGTTTTGTTTTACGTATTGCATGCCTTACATGCTCGGTACATTTTCCGCATCGACCCCCCGTCTTCGGGAGTCGCGTTTCATGCCACGTGTACTCCCGATGAGCCGGGTTATTATAGAAGGTGTTCCAGCAGAGATGGCAAGCTCCATTCTCTCGGAGGGCTGCCAAGTCAGAGTTTGTTTGTTATGATTTCCGGATGTATGTTAGAGACTTTGCAGACAGCGTCGTGGGTATTGGTTGTCGGTCTGTAAGCGGCTCCGTTAGCCGATATGTGGGTCTGCGTTATATACTGAATTTTGTATGATTATAGGTTTGTTCGGTTTGGAAGCTACGAGAAAGAATGTTTCTGAAAAAAAATAATTACTATGCATTTTATCTTCTCTGATTTAAAAAGTTTAACGTGATTTTACGTGCAGCAAGAGTTTGAGGGTTCGCTCGGCCCTAAGTAAGGGTCGGGTGCCCATCACACCCTAGGGATATTAGGGTGTGACAGTTTTCCTCTATGAGAGATGCTTAATAATGATGGTTAAGAGTTGGTAATGACATTCTCATTGATGAATTGGGACATGGAAATCTTTCGTAAAGAAGTTATACGTTTTCAAAACATTGATTGGTTGACTTATTCTTTCGATATGGCATAATGAACCTTAATGACAATTGATGATGTGGCTACCTTATAAATGCATTATGAATTGGCCTCTATGCTACGAAAACTGGTTGTTGTGTTTTGCCTTGCTATTCGGGAGGAAGAGTAGGCACTATGGATCCTAGTGTATTAATTGCCTTGCCATTCGGGGGGAAGAGTGGCCACTTCCGGGTTCGCTACCTGGGGTGTATTAATGGCCTTGCTATTCGGGAGGAAGAGTAGCCACCGTGAATCCATATTCTGGTGTATTGCGCAGTGTTGTTGATATTGAGTTGGGCCTATATGGGCGATTGTGATATCCATCTTTATTATGGAACTGGTATTTATGCCTGATCGATTTAAAACATAATGGAAACTGGGATTTTGAAATGGCTTGTAAACTCGTTTAACAAATGATATTAAGAATCACAAAGTGGAATAACTGTTTTTATACTATCTTTTCAGGACTGATTTCTTTATGTATTATTATAATTTATTTTCGTATTATTTGTTGTCTCCGAGGCACTCACTGAGTACGAAGTACTCAGGCATACCATTGTTGTTTTTTATGGTATGTTAGGTAACGAAGAAAAGCAGGTTCTTGATACTTCAGGCGCTTAGGAAGGACTTGCTGTTGCTGCTGATTTGGTGAGCCCACACGTTCATTCGTGGGACACCCAATTTATTCGTTCATTCATTATTAGTTTTTGGGTTGCGTCCCGATGAGTCAAACTATTATTTCTTTATCTTAGAAGCTCCATAGTACACATTCTTGTGGGTAGTTGTTGAGTTATTGATTAACTCTCAGGCAGGTTGTTATGTTTGACAAGTATTGATTACTAAAGACTTCTGCTGATTTAATTCATATACGTATTATTTGTTTACCTTTATTTTATAAATTGTTGGAGGCGAGTGTTGAACCTGGCGGGTTCAAGTGTTATTATTGTGTCGTTTAGGTTCTTTCGATGTTGTTCATGACGTTGGATGCCGATCACGTCTAGGGTGGATTTTGGGGTGTGACATTCGAGCACCCCATGATGTCAAAGTTATTAGATTAACTTAGAAAAACGTTTAGTGTGTCAGTAGTTCCTTGTATTTGTAAGGCATGTCATAGGAATTTCGCCTCGAGCTCAAGGGCAACAACTTGATTTGGTCTTGTTAGATATGTTCTAAATTAGGTATTTTTTTACAAAAAATAATGATGATGTACGCATATGGACATAAAATGAGTTGAGGTATGGTTCACGCGATGCAAGTTGGTGGTATCGGAAGCCAGCCACGTCTCATCTTTTTTCTGAGGCATGACAGGTAGATTTGACCTAACTATCAATGAAGGACAAATTAGAAAAAAATAACAAAAACGATCCCTTATCTTTGATAGTAAGTTTAAAATAATCCTTTAAGTATCAACTGAGCAGTTCTGTTTCTTTAAGTTTGCCAAAAGTGAGCACTTTTGATCTTGTCAAATATTTACTACACTCTTATTGTAAAACTTAACCAGAACTGTGGAACAAAAACTAACCAAGAACACCAAAATTTCCATCAAAATTTTAGAAACAGCACCATAAAAAACTACACCAGACACAAAAAAATAGACTAAAAATAACAATCAGTGTTTGGTAAGTATTCAACGAAGACCAAAAGGGTTACTTTTGGCAAATATAAAGGACCAAAACCGCTCAAGTGATACTTTAAGAGACTTTTCTGAACCAACTGCCAAAGATAAGGGACCATTTTTGTCATTTTCAGGGCAAACTTGAAGCTATTTCTTGGAATTTGGGATCAAATTTGAATCTTTTTCCTAAAAGGATTTATAACAATCCAAAGAGAGCATGTTGCAGCTTTGCATGTTATAATACGGACTGTGATTTTCCCCTTTTAGTTTAGTGTATGTTTTGTCTAGTAGTAGCCAGCATTTAAAGAGACTTAAAAGGTTACTCAGGCACAGCTGGAAAAGGTTGAAGTAAATGTATATAGTTTCTTTGAGCACACATGCTTCTTCACAGTCTTTGAGATCCCAACATGGAAGCTGATAAAATGTGAGACTTTCTAATACTATAATATATTATGAGTAATAATAATAATAAATTCCAGTGTCTCTTCATACATTTTTGGTTGTTTGAAAATTAAGTAGGCGTTAGGCCATAGAATTCAAATATTTTTCACTTTATTTGAAAATTTTGATCATAAAGTTATATTTGGTTATAATTTTTGTAAAAAAATATTTGGTTGAATATACCTAAGGTGGAAAACATGAAAATAGGTTTTTAGGTGTTTTCGAAATTTCAAACGCTGGTTCAACTTAAAGTTGTGGTTGGATTTTTCATAGCCAAACAGATTTTCAAATAAAGCAAAATATTTCCGGAAACAAGCGAATAGTTCTCATAGCCAAATGGTTCCTAAATGATGACGTTGTGTTCTTCAAATGGGTAACATTTTTGTGCGTCTTTAGATGTATGCATGTGGGTTTGGAGATGGGGTTTTAGCCATCTTTTTGCTATTGTCGAATGTGGAGTTGGTTCTTAGCCTCTTTCTATCACAAAAAGTTATGGCCTCTGTATCTGGATGATTTTCTTTCTTTTCTTTTCTTGAATGGGTATTGTGGGTTTACGTCTAATCATATGGGTTTTAAGTTGTCATGGGTGTTTTTGTAAGGGACTAAAAATCACCTCTTGAGTTTTAAGTATTTGAAAGCTCATATTTCCTCCACAGGTTGGATGTTTATATACATGATTATCTGATAAAGAGAAACTTAGGTGCTTCTGCAAGGACATTTGAAGCTGAAGCACAAGTTGTCACCAACCGTACCGGTAATACAATGTGTCAATACATATATGTATTGTTTAGCTTTTTCGAATAATTGGTGGGTTGACATTTGTTTTAATTTCAGCTATAGATGCTCCAGGTAGTTTTCTTCTTGAATGGTAGTCAGTGTTTTGGGATATTTTCATTGCTCGCTTCAAGACCCCTGTTTCAACCACTAATCTGGTATATGATTTCACCTGGTTTCCCCTATCCATATGTTTATGAATGTTGCTCCCAAACGCACACGCAAGTATACGTGGTCGTACAAGTAATATAGACTGTTAAGTCCAGATATCGATCCCACAGAAACTTAGATTCTCTTTAAACTAATTCAAATTCGGATGAAACTATTCAAGAAAGTGAAAATCAAGATGTTTGTTGAACTAAACTACAACTCGAAAAGTAAACAATTTGTGATGGGTGTTTGTTGTAACGGGAATATCTTGACGAGAGATTGTAAGAATTATCGGATGAGAGAAAGATCTAGGTCATGGCTTTCGACAATCCAAATTGATCTTCGGGACAATTTCACCTATCTTATTTCCCCGAGTTACTAGTTGACGGGTTAATTATGCTTTATGATATTCTCTCGAACTACTCACAAGTTCTCGTAGATATTCGTAACGCCTATATCTCTATGGTCATTAGAGGTAACAAGAACGCATTTATTTCTCCGTATTCAACTAAGTAGGGCTAAAGGGTATATCTCTATCCTCGGTTAGCGAATCGATTAAATCGAACAAACTCTATTTATTCTTATTACGTACGTGAATTCCTTTCTCAAGTCCAATTCACGCACCACGTATAGTGTCTAACTATTGGCCGATAATCAAACAATTAAGATCAAGAATAAATAAGCAACCCAAAATATGGAAAATCAATAGATAATAATTGTCATCAAATCAACTTTCAAGTCTTTCGCCACAACCCTAGAAGTAAGAAGTTTAGCTACTCATGATTCGTTCATAGACAAAAGAAGTCATGAATAATCTAGGGTTGAAAAAGATGAAAAATAAAAGAAACCTAGAGAGAGAAAAAGAGAACGGTGGCTTACAAATCCTTGAATAAATCCCAGCACACGTTCTCAGCAAAATAAAACGTCTATATATAGTCTAGGGTAAAAAATAAAATATAAGGAAACCAAATCCTAGTCGAATCGGGAGAACCGCGCAGAGTTCCGCTTTCCTTCCGCGATGCGGAAGAAAAGCACAATGTTCTGAGGCCTCCCGCTTTCCTTCCGCATCGCGGAAGGATAGCGCAAGCCTGGTTCCGCTTTTCTTCCGCTATGCGGATGAAAAGCGAGACCTTCAGTTCAATTTTTTTCCTTTTAGTTCATCACTTGTGGTCTTCGACTCGTCACCTCGTGTAATCATCATATGCTCCAAAATCAATCACTTTTAGCCCGGTTTTCCATCGTTTGTCTTCATCGTACCTATACACATGAAATATAACGACATAAGTTCAAATACGACAATTTCATCATAGATTAAGCGACAAAAGTCATAAGAGTAGGATGTAAAATGATACAAAACATGATATTTGTGCCAAATATCAATGAACATCACATTTTAATACTATATGTATATATATATATCTTCTGAAACAGCAACAGAAGGATGTCCAAAGGCAAATGCAAATGCAAGAGCTTATCCGACAAAAACAACAACAGCCAGGTGATGGTACTCAGCTTCTGAGGGGGAGACAAAGTCTAGGGACAACAAATGCTTTAACCAAAAGAGTTCAGAGAAATCCCCTGTCTGTGGCCAATAAGAAGGTGTTCGAAACTAATAAATTTTAACAATTAGTTCTATCATTCCTGCCTTTCTTTTTGAGCACTGAGTCATTCTTTCTGTCATTTTTATTTCTCACAAAGCCAAGGAGTAGTGATAGTATTGGTCAGCATTTAGATGCAAATCTGGAAACCTTTAGAGACCAGCATTCCTGGTAATTTACTTTCTTTGAGCCATGACTTCTGGCAGGCAGGACTTCTCTTTACCTTCGTGTTGTGTTTTATTTCAGGCAAACGCGACACAGTTTTCCTGCTGATAATTTAAGATTTTATCCTCCACTAACTGATCAAGCACAGCAACTCCCACTTCCTCAAGTAACTACCTTCCTCCTGCCAAAAAACAAATGTAGTATAAAAATAAGGAGAAATATATAAGCCAAATACTAAGAAAACTGAGAAATACAAACAAACATTTTGTGTGCAACTAAAAAAAAGTGGAAAGGCAATTGATAGCAACATTTCTCTCTAACTGCTTAATTTTTTCTATTGTCTGAAGCTGGACCAGAACTTAACAAATAGGATGAATCCTGCTGTGACTCTCAAAGCTGGTGAGTCAGGTAATTCACTCACTCAAGTTTCTGGTATTAACAATTAGCAATTCAATGCCTTTATTGAACATATGATTTTCTTGTTTGAGGGCTTTAAATGAAAGCAAATTTACTTCAAACAATAATCAAACTTGTCAGTACTGTACCTGGCCAGACTTTTGAATGGGGATTGCCCATGATACCATAAAGTCTTTATTGAGTTCTCTAAACATTATGTAGAGCACTGTAGCATGAAATTGTGAAGATTGATTATACCGTGAAATTATGAAGACTATTACTGTTTTCCGAAAAAGTTAGCATCACTTTTTCTTGGAAATTTGAGTCTTGATTTACATGAATAAACTTGGTTGGTGTTCATCCAGCGTAAGTTAGCTATTAACTGTTCATCCAGATAGTTTGAGTTTGTTCTACCATTGTGCAGTTGTATGTTGTTTATCATTCTATCCCCCCATCCCCCCTCCTCCACCCCATTTAAAAGAGAAAAAGGTAAAAAAGGAGAATGGCCTAGCTAATTCATATTCTTATTTGGTTCAGGATCAGATCATGGAGTGAACAGTTTGCTTTTGAAAGGATGGCCCTTGATGGTAAGGTTATAATGTATGCTTTCTCCAATATCCATCAAAATGTAATGGTGAAGAAGTCAAATATTCAGGCTTTTAAGACAAAGGAAACTCCATTCAGAAGATCAAATGAACTGTATGTTTTTGCTTTATTTTTGGTTTAAACAGTGCTTTGTAATGACGGTGAAGCTGTAATAGATCTTATACCTTCTTGGTGCTATATTAATGATATACTTGCCATTTCTCAAAAGAAGTCGAACGTTCAACTTCTGTGGTATGTGAAAGTAACAAAGACATGACTGAATCTATCACTTAGGGTGAAATAAGAATTACGCATGTTCTTTTTGACATTTACTCCTTGATTGGATACGTAACATTAGAGAAGATTTACGATAGTTGTGAAAACTGCATATTTGGTCCTAAATATTTGAAGCCTATGATATGTATCTAGAGATGGTGGTTACCATAAAGGTTTGAGATGTAGAAGAGAAATATGATTTTATTCATGAATAATATGCTCTTTATATAAAGCTGATACAGAACTGAAATACATAAAAGTTGGAACAAACTAATGTGATAAGATTCAGTGCAACAGAAAATTAAAATATAGGAAACTACCTACATACAACAATACAACATACCCAGTGTATTCCCACATGGTGGGGTGTGGGGAGGGTAGAGTGTACGCAAACCTTACCCCTACCTTGGGAGGTAGGAAGGCTGTTTCCGATAGACCCCCGGCTCAAGAAAAGGTGCCAAGACAACAATAATAATAGGCAGTAATAGCAACATATAATAAGATAAATGACGTTAAAGAAAGAAAGAGAGAAACAAGCAAGCTATATGAGAGATCAAAAATAAGCGAGTGAACAAAGATAATAAAACTTCTAATGTGGAAAAGAAATCCTCACGGCCCCCTACTAGCCCTCTACCCTGATACTCGACCTCCACACCCTCCTATCACTGGTTATGTCCTCGGTAAGCTGAAGTAGCACCATATCCTGCCGAATCACCTCTCCCCAGGCCTTTTTTGGCCTACCCCTCCCTCTCTTCGGGCCCACCACTGCCAGCCTCTCACACCTCCTGACTGGCACATCAACGCATCTTCGCTGCACATGGCCGAACCATCTCAACCTTCCTTCCCGCATCTTGTCCACCACGGGGGCCACACCCACCTTGTCCCGAATCACTTCATTCCGAATCCTATCTCTCCTGGTATGACCGCACATCCATCTCAAAGATCCGCCTCTCTGCTACCTTCATTTAGGAAACTACCGAAAATCCTAAATAAATCAAATGACTAACTAGATAATATTGAATCAGCAGAAAGCTAGAAAATGGGAAACTAATAACAAACTCCTAAACTGATGGATAACAAATATTATCCGTTGATACGCCGCTGCAAGTTGGGGGTGACCGCAACAAGACCCAACTTGTGAAAATGGCGCTGCCTCTGTTATTTAAACAAGCGGACTGTTGCAGGCTTGACGACTGGGCTGAATGTGGAATGATAATCTAACTCGTGTCTTTGAGTGAAGCCTTTGGCTACTAGGTGAGTTATACCTGTCAATGCTTCCATCAGGTTTATGTTTAATTCTAAACAACTACTTATAGTCCACAATATTACGAGA
This sequence comes from Lycium ferocissimum, assembly GCF_029784015.1. Taxonomy (NCBI): domain Eukaryota; kingdom Viridiplantae; phylum Streptophyta; class Magnoliopsida; order Solanales; family Solanaceae; genus Lycium; species Lycium ferocissimum. The sequence goes on from NW_026725670.1 coordinate 16,017, forward strand.
GGGATCACAGGGACCAAATCCCAACTCTGGTTTCTGACTAGAGCATCATATTCTGCTTTTATTTCTTCTTTCCACTAGGGATATAGTTGTGCTTGGTGGTAGGACCGGGAATTGGTGGTAAGAGATTGGTTTTGGCAAGAAAATTCTTGGGCCTCAGGCTATTTGTTTTTGATCTAGTAACCATTGGGTGAGAAAGGGTGGCTGATTTTGGTAGCGATGGAAGAGCATGAAGGTGTGGCGGCAGCGAGTCTGTTGGGCGGCTATAGCTGAGGAGCTTGGACAGATGTGGTAACCTTAGTGACGACTATAGGTGTGGGTGATGGGTGGTTTACTTGTTGCTGGAGGAGGGCGAATAGGAATGGATTGAAGAAGGGGGTGGGGGGGGGGGGTGGGGGAGGGAGAATCAGTGGTGTTGTAGATGTACCTGAGCGCAGCAATGGCCGCTGGGGAAGGAACGGAGTTAGACCTTTGCGTACGCGTAGACGACGACTGAGGTAGGTCAAACCAATTTTGTTCTGTTGGGATATCGGTGCATGTGCCTTTCAGCGGAGATAAGTCATCCCCAGAACTTTTCAAGTTCTGATTTTTATTAGAGAAAATATTGGCAAAAGGATAATTAGTTTTAAAAAAATAGTACATCTCTTGAAAGTGAAACTTTGGATGTGGTTGGGTCAAAGCATTGATGGAATAATATTTATCTGAAAATCCCAAATAAACACAGGGCTTTTATTTTGAGTTAAGCTTATTTTGCGATACAGTTTTAGCAACGGATGACATAAACAACCACAGATTGTGACGTTGTCATAATTTGGTGATTCTTTAGATAAATCTCGTATGGACACTTATCTTTTAAAGCTGGAGTTTTCATGTATCCTCTGGATGTTGGAGATGAGGATATCTTAGGTGTTTTCAGAGCAGTGTTATCACTCGACCCCAAAGATATTTTTCTGAAGAATGTGAAAGTATTTATTTTACTGTACAATTGCATATATTTCCATCTGTAGTCATAGCCAAAATTTGCAACTGAAGACTCTAGCGAGTGTAATCAGTTCAGTCCCCTAAAATGTTTTCTGAACTGCGAGAAGATCAGAAGTAGTCAGACGGAAATGAAAGCACAATTGTCCTGCTGCTTTCAGATTTCATTTGTAGTTGAACTTAGCGAGTATAATTGTGTGAGTACCCTAAAATATTATTTGAAACACAAGAAGACCAGAAGCAGTTAATGGAAAATGGGAACATTTTTATCCTGCTTCTGTTAGCTATCATTATAATTGGAAATTTGCATAGTTCCGATGTGTAACCTGTCTAGAATTGACTCTGGCATGGAGTACTCTCTATACATTGACTAATATCTCCTCATAAATAGGGACTGGAACAGCTTCAATCTGGACTTATTCAGCACCAAAGCTCTACGATCAACCTGTCTCATCCCTCCCAACAGCAGCTACAGCAACAAATTCAAATGCTTCTTAGTGACCAGTATATGGATATAAGTCAAGGTGACCAATCAAACTTCACTGGGAACACAGTTGTGGACAGAAATTTGCCAGTTCAAGTGGGTCTCCCACTTTTCTCTCTTGCAGGTTCAGCTATGCTAATGAAGGTGCCTGTTTATACTTGATGTACTTTGCATTTGATGTCCTTAGAGAGACTATCTATTCTTGTAAAAAAGTTCAAAACGAAATGATGAGTTTATGTGGCAAGTGCAGAACATCTATCAAAGTCTGGAACAAGGTCAACAGCCTGCATTTCTTGGCGTGCATCCAGAAAATCCAAGTTCCAGCATCCAACAGCAAGATGAGAGGGTTGCTACTGGCGGCACTACCATGGAAGTTAGCTTGTCCAACACCTCTAGAGGTGATGATCAGGTTAGCTTTTATCTCAGACCCATTATATGTCCAGTGCGTTAGAGTTGTTGATAAGTTCTTGTGCATATAAGAATATTAGGTGCACTTGTTATGTGTAATGTGTTCCAAATTTCAAACATTCCTACAAACCCTGCACCACTCTCCCCATTTAATTTCTAATAAGCACTTTGTGAATGAGTTTTTGTCATATATTTCCTTTCAGTTTAACTCATACTACTAGATTTCTATAAATATCTTCGTTCTCATCTTTTTTTATCATTGATGGATTATTCCTACGACATTGAAGTAATGGGTGCCACGACGAATTCAAAACATTTCTACTTCACCCAGCAGTAAGCTTTAAGGAATGAAAACAACTGGTTGAAAGCGTAGTGGTTTTCTTCCTTGGTTCCCTACTTTAATTATTCTTAAATAAATTTCTGTGTTACTGATTCAAATGATGTCATTTCTGATCTATACTCTTGGCTATTATCTGACATGACAACCCATCATATTCTTACATATGCACAAGCATAGAGAAGGATATGTATATTTGTGTTTGTACTATGTTATCCTCATTTAATTTCATTCTCATGTTTACTTCAAAGAAACGTGCTACGAAAAAGAGAAAGCAGTTAATGTCATCAGGTCAGACTAACAGCATAGGAACTGCGAACAACACCAGTCTGTTACCAAGTTCAGCGCCTTCTACACCATCTATATCCAGTGCGGAAGATGTGATATCAATGCCTGCATTGCTTCGTGATGATAATTCTTCTAAAGCTTGTGTTTATGGAAATGATGCAGTTTGCTCAGCTACGTTGATATCAACTCAAACAGTAAGGATTACTATCCCTGTGCTTACAGTTTATCGAGGACTCTGCAGAAATTAACTAGTTGGCCCTTTATTTCCAATTAATTAACTAATCTAATAGTATTAATCAATATGTCATAATATGCTAGGGAAGGGGTTTACTCTGATTTTCCTTAATTGATGCCAAAAAAGTAGTGCATCGGGAAATGTCTGGCTGTCTCTCTCTTAGTATTCTTGTAATGAGATAATAGACACTGTAAACATATATGTTCTGAGGGGTGCATTTGGTACAAAGGAAATGCTAATCCAACTATGGGTTATATCAATTTTTGATGTTCAATTTCATGCAAAGTCTTTACTTGATATCTTAACTCAGCTGGTGTCACACACCAGGAGATAGTTAAGTCAAACTTCCTTGAACACAAAAGTGAATCTGCGCATGGAGAGTTTAATTAGTGCTTCCAAAATCGGCAAATACTTTAAACTGGCTGCTAATACTTTATCATCATGATATCAATCAAATGTCCTCATTCTTTCTCCTAATTAAGAGATGGTGGTTCTATCGATGCATAATTAAACTAAGCAAATATGTGTGGGGATGCAGGCTGATGTTCCTCTTATAAACCACGGGTCTGTGGATAACTCTGTAGAGTCCTTCCATTCTGACAATGCAGATACTGAAAGCATAATCCCTGGGTGCTTAGGCACGAGTAAAGTTTTTAACTGATGCTCACCTCTATGTACTGGTTTTCTCTGGATGTGACACTTGCCACTCTCGCTATTTACTTTTGTTCTTTTCTTTGCAATATAGATATTGCATTCTTGGAAATTGGGACTTTCCGCTCCAGTACAGTTAATTGCTGTGACCTTTCATCTGATGGAAAGCTGATAGCAAATGGCGGGGATAAAGAGAGTAAAGTTTTTAACTGATGCTCACCTCTATGTACTGGTTTTCTCTGGATGTGACACTTGCCACTCTCGCTATTTACTTTTGTTCTTTTCTTTGCAATATAGATATTGCATTCTTGGAAATTGGGACTTTCCGCTCCAGTACAGTTAATTGCTGTGACCTTTCATCTGATGGAAAGCTGATAGCAAATGGCGGGGATAAAGAGGTATTGATATAGGAACTTGAGGTGATTAATTGTCTTGTATTCAAGAAACAGTCTGAAAGAAGTGAAATAAGGAGTTGAGATTATAGGCAGCTTTGCTGGCGAAGCGTTCAAAATTTGGACCATCTTGCTTGGTGATGGGAGGTCACCCAAGTTGCGGTGCCACAACCTTCGAACTAGGCGTGCCTTCTCTGATTCAATCAGGGGGCTAATCTGTTCGGCCAACCGATCTTTTTGTTCTTGAACCTTGGCCAATTCAAGTTGATCCAAGGCTCTTTCGATCTGATATCTTGAATTCTGGATTGTTGTTCAAGTCCCTTTTGGTATTATAGTTTTTCTTCTCTGCTCTTTTGTAGGTTGTACTATGGTGCACAGATTCACGAGAGCAAAAGCATATACTTGAGGAACACTCTGATGCAATCATAGATGTTCGCTTTAGTCAAAGATTGCCACGACTTGCTTCGTCTTCCCTTGATAAGACAATCAAAATTTGGGATGTTCATAATGTTAGTCATTTTATGTCTTCATTACTTAGATGATAGGGCAAAACTCTCTCAGATGAATCTTTGCGTATTGTGTGGAAATTCCTTCTCAAACTCAGTTTAGATATGAATTCAGATCCTGTACAAATCAGTGTACCTAAAATTAAAGAGATCCATTATTTTTGTATCTGTGTTTCAAAGAACGCTAAATCGACAGCCTTCCTCTCTTTCATCTGCATTCAAATTGGACCTACAGTTTTTCCCCAGAGTTTTGACCACTTACTGAAACTTCTATGTTTTTGTTATTCTTTCGATGATCTTTCTAAGCTGAATAGACTATTGTGCTTTTCTCCTCCCAAGTTGCTTAAGACTGTTGATGGTTAACTCCTGATTTCTAGCTTTTCGAATTTGTCACACAGTCAATTCATCTGTACATGCACTTAGATTAGTTTGTTTTTAATGAATTTTGATAAGTAGAGTTGAAGCCTGTCAAAATTAGAGTTTGTTATATCCTTGCAGCCAGGCTACTCAATACGAAGTTTTACTGGCCATTCTGCCTCTGTTATGTCACTTGACTTTCATCCAACCAAGGAGGACCTCATCTGTTCTTGTGACAACGTTAGTACAATTCGATACTGGAGCATTAAGAATGGTAGTTGTGCAGGAGTGTCAAAGGTATTAGTACACCTATATTTGATTCCTCAATCTAGTAGGTTAAGCTGCAAATTGATGATATTTCTGGTCCCTATTTCAGTAATAGAATCTTTTTATTTATGTCACTACTTATCAGCTCCCAAAATTTTCAGGTTCGTGCAACTCAAGTTAGGTTTCAGCCTAATCGTGGGAAGTATCTTGCAGCTGCTGTTGCGGATGGCATATTGTTAATAGATGTGGAGACTACCCAAATACGTAGATATCCTCTTAAGGTTGGGGAATTCCTTTCACTAAGTTGTTGAAATTGTTATGTATTCTAAGCTCTTAAAATTCTATCTTGGATTAGATCTTCAACTCTTCCCTATATTCACCTCTGCTGATGTTATTTGATCTTTTTTTTTTAAATTTCCAAAAATTGATGTAATATTGGGTTGGACAACCTCTTCTCCAACATCCTATTTGCCCCACACTGTCTTTTGTATTTAGTTGAACCAAACACATTGCATCCCATGACAGGCAAGGCAGAAGGTCGAGTGGAGGGTTTCTTCTTTAATTCTCCCCTAAATAGCTCAGGTTATAACCAACTTGAGACTTGAACCTGTGACTCATGGGCTCACAAATGTAGAGTTTCCTTAGGAGTGTTAGCTTCTGTGTTGTCGTAATGTAGTGATCTGTGGAATGATATTAGAGTAAGTGATGAGCACAGTTTGAGTACTTTTCCTCGTTGTCAAGTATCCATAAGCGACTTGCACCTTCTTATTCTTAACTAAAGCTTGCTACAGGATGGTATAATGATTGAAGCATTTTAGGGCTTTCTATACTTAATTATGGTGCAGTGTGTTAGTGTTCCAGGCTTTTATAGTTTTTGTGTACCTTTGTGTGGTCCTGTCTAAGCATAGTCGGTCTTTCTCTTAGCTTGTGATTTCCGTCCAAACAATAAAGCTTCTACCTACACATTAATTGTTATTGGAAGTTCTTCCAGTTAATCTGTTTTTTTTTTAGGAGTGTAAAATTTTGTCACAGTTTTATGTTTCAACATTTCTTATGAGAGGTAAGTATGCTCTTTAGTTAACCATAGGCTCTCACTTCATCAGCAGCGAGTGGCAGATTTTGTCTAATGAACTTATAGATTCCCATTTATTGTCGTACATTATTAGGATGTTGGTCGAGTTGTAATGACTTCTTTCCAGGGTCACATCTCAAACATCCGGGCTATATGCTGGAGCAGCTCTGGTGAGTATCTAGCTTCACTCAGTGAGGATATGGTACAAGTCTTCCAGATTGGCTCTAGCGGAGAGCAAGAGTGCGTGCATGAGTGAAGCGTAACAGGCAAAAGATTTCGTTGCTGCACTTTTCATCCTTGTTACCCTTCTGTGTTTGTCGTTGGTTCATATCAGGCAAGCAGTTTTTCTCTTTCATGTCATCAATTCTAATAGTTGCATCCTGTTACATGAATGCATGTGTGGAGGTTCACAACTTATATGCCAAGTTGGTTCCTGACTGCATGTTCATTACATTTAACGAGAACACACAACATATGCTGTAAATTTAAGGAAAAATTAGAAAGAAAAGGATGCATCTTTTAATTTACATAAGGTGTAAGTTTCAAGTATTTGCCTTATGATTTATGGACGTTAATGATATGATTTAACATTCTAGTGCCTGGAGCTTTGGCATATGGCTGAGAACAAGATGATGATTCTGCTTGAAGAACCTGTGAATAGCTTAGCAACGTCACGGCCCGCTGGTCTGGTAGCTTCTGCCACTGACAACAATTTAATCAGATTGTGGAAGTGAAGTTCAACTAGGGTTTATTATCAAAGAAGTTGACCTAAGAACGAATAGATAATGTCCATAGACTGAAAATCTGTTTTAATATCATGTTTTGCATTTACAGCAACCGATGTATATCATATAAACAGAAAAGTATCAGGGTCCATTGGATTGAACTGTGTAATGTTAGGTTGTACGCTATTAAAGAAAGTAGATTGGTAAAATGGTTGACGTGTGAATGAGTAATATTGCTTGCTTTGATATAAGCGTGTAATCCTCTAGACAGTGATATTCTACCTCTTGGGCTTTTGAGCAACAAGAACCAATTAGAATCTAATTACGTTGGTCCACATTATAGAAGCAAAGGTCTCCCATTTTCTAGAGATTTTCTCTGATTATTCGTATCCGCGCGATGCGGGTTGATAATAAAAGAATTGATTATAGCAAAAATTTATATCAAAGTATCAACTATCAAAGATATAAAATCATCGTTGAGTCTTCAGATTCAGCTATATATGCAGATCTCTGATTTTTTCTATTAAAGTTATAGCTAAATATTACCACTTATATTTGTGAAAACAGCTTTACTGCTGTAAAATAGTTTTTTATTCTTTTAAAGTTTTTAGAATCAGTTTTGCTGATCCAATATAACTTTGATATTGTTCATAAGCTTAATAAATGTTTCCTTGATAGAAGAGGTGGTCACTGTTTAAATTATCCAGTTGTTTCTTGGCATCTCTTCTTGATTATTTAATGGGAAAATGGTGGTTTTAGTCCTTGAGTTATTGCCTAATTGTGATTTTGGTCCTTGTGTTTATGCACTAAGCGCATTTAACGTTTAATTAAATAAAGTGGGCAGTTTTAATCCTTAAACCTAACTTGAACTTAACACCGTTAACTTTAGATACTTTTTTTAATTACTTCGATCATTCTACAAGAACAACATTTATACTTATGAAAGTGTACACTCAACTTGCATCTCCATCTCTTTTTGTTTCTCTATCTCTCCCTCTCTCTCTTCCTCTTCGTGGCTAACCTCTCTTCACCCAAAACTTTAAAAATATGGAATAGAGCAAAATGAATCTCAGAATCACAGGTGTCGTGACTTTAACACGGGTTTAAAACCGGTTTTTTTATTACTATAGTCTACACATATAGGCTATAGCTAAATGGAACCTCAAAAATTAGGCAAATATATTACTATATACATTCTGCTTCAAATACGGAGAAGCTCACGTTTGATTTCATATTTCTCACTTTTCAGTAAAACTGAATTAGTGTATTTGCAGAAGATAGCGACAAATAAATAAATAGGAAAGCAAGAAACTTGTGCACTTGAATGTAGTATACTTCGATCATTCTACAAGAACAACATTTATACTTATGAAAGTGTACACTCAACTTGCATCTCCATCTCTTTTTGTTTCTCTATCTCTCCCCTCTCTCTTTCCTTTCCCCGCTTCGTGGCTAACCTCTTCACCCAAAACTTTAAAAATATGGAATAGAGCAAAATGAATCTCAGAATCACAGGTGTCGTGACTTTAACACGGGTTTAAAACCGGTTTTTTTATTACTATAGTCTACACATATAGGCTATAGCTAAATGGAACCTCAAAAATTAGGCAAATATATTACTATATACATTCTGCTTCAAATACGGAGAAGCTCACGTTTGATTTCATATTTCTCACTTTTCAGTAAAACTGAATTAGTGTATTTGCAGAAGATAGCGACAAATAAATAAATAGGAAAGCAAGAAACTTGTGCACTTGAATGTAGTATAATTACATATATGCAGATGGACAATGGTTTTGCTATTTCTGTCTGACTTAGTTTCTCTATCCTTCTATTTAAACTAAGGAATTCTCATAACAATGTGTGCAGTCACATCTCACATGTACTTTTGCATTTGAAATTAGACCAAGTTGCTCTCCTACTGGAAATATATACATGCATCTCTACTTGTGATAGTACTGTGTCGAAAATTTCCTCTGTTTGTCAAAGTTAACGGTGTTAAGTTCAAATTAGGTTGAAGGATTAAAACTACATACCTTATTTAATTAAAGGTTGAACGTGCTTAGTGCAATAACGCAAGGACTAAAATCACAATTAGCAATAACTTAGGGATGAAAACCACCATTTCCCCTTATTTAATTAGCATGTCAACTGTTGATTATTTTCTTATGAATTGAAAGATGGATTAATTTATAAACTCTAAGTTCAAATTGCAGATAATGACAAATGTTTAGAAAAAATACTTATCTTAAATGTTAAATTAATCAAAGATACTTTTTCCAACTCTAATTCTAGTGAAAGATAAGTTTTAATAATTAGAGTAGATTGATACAATTTGTTGATTTGTTGACTGATTAAATAGTAAATAAGCCTACATTATCATTATCTTATTTTTTTGGAGAATATATAAAATTAGCTATTAATTGACATTACAAACTGAAAATGTTGTTGAAAGTAGAGAACACTGACAAGACTCTTTCAATGAACTATAGATTATCGTATTATAACATTGATTTTAAATAGGGGTGTACATGGACCGGGTTGGTTCGGATTTTTTAAACACCAAATCAAACCAATTGCGTCGGGTTTTAAAATTTATACACCAAACCAAACCAATAAAATTCGGGTTTTTCAACCTCGGGTTTTCTCGAGTTGTTCGGTTTTCTCGGATTTTTCGGTTTTTTTTTTCCAGAATAGTCTTGATACAAAACATATAACTTTTATTTTAAATATTTCTTTAGTCCTAGTAAAATACAATTATACAATTAAGGTGTTTCTTAAGAAAATAATACAAAATGTGAGAAGAGTGATGACATTGTATTAAAATATTCAACAAAAGCTAATATAATCGGTTAAAATAAATATTGCTAATTAACAAGCCATAAAAGAAAATGACCATAATCTAAAAATACTAAGTCATGCTAAAATAAGTATTAATTATATGACAAAGAAAAAAAACTTAAGTTATGTATTTTTACTCTCTAAATCAATTATGCAAAACTAAAGAATAGATATCCAACATTATTGTCATTTCTAGTGGTAAATTGAATTTCTTTTGTTAGGATTAGTGTTGAGTTAGTTTTGGTTTGGACTTTATTTGAGTTACTAACATCCATAGGATATAAAACTTATTGACATTCAAAATTCTAAGTTCAAGCTTGAATAATATGATAATAGATAAAAAATTACGAAAAAAATTTAAGAAATATTTATAAATTACTTTACAAATAAATATTTTTATGTCGGGTTGGTTTGGTTCGGTTTGACTTTTTTTAGTTAAAACCAAACCAAACCAATTATGGTCGGGTTTTTTTTTTTTAACACCAAACCAAGTCAAACCAAACCACTAGTCGGGTTTTTTTCTCGGTTTGACTCGGTTTATCGGTTTGGTGCGGTTTGTCGGTTTACTTTGTACACCCCTAATTTTAAGTGTAAGACTCTTTCAGGATAGAGTCAAATATTTGATACATAGCTTATCGCTCAAAATTGTATTTGTGCTGTCCATTTGAAATTCAAAAACTACCATCTTTATCTTTTATTTAAAATTTAAAATCGATGTTATCATATAGCTAATTAAAATTTGTCCTAAAATTGTCAAGTGATTTTTTCTCACTCGGCCTAACTACACTGCATATATATATATATATATATATATATATGGGCACACACACTTTAAATTATGGTTAAAGATCACTCATGGTATCTGAGCTCCAATTACATAAAAACATTTTGCCACTTAACGGGAGCCCGTGGTCATCACCACATCTCACCGGTGACCTATGATATCTACCACATTTTAGAGCAATTTAAATAAAGGGAACAAAACAAAATAAATGAGCAAAGTCTACCCAGGATTCTTTATTATTCTATGGTGTGTTGAAAGAAAGTAACAGACTTAACAGCCCTTTTGAGTAATGAAATGCAACTATATATAGATGGTACTTTACCATGTCTTTTTATTTTGTAGCAACAATTTCATAGAGAAAGAACTATATAGGTTGTCTTGTTACGGAACATGCGATAATCACAGGATAAACGCTTTCATATTTCATAGCATATTGGTTTGAATCACCTTGAAATGAATCCTTGAGTCATGAACTTTTCAACAAAAATCAGGGTGATATAATACATAACGTAGCTATTGTCTCTTATTTCAATCCTAATTTTGAGTAATGAAATGCAATTATATATAGATGGTATTTTACCATGTCTTTTTATTTTGTAGCAACAATTTCATAGAGAAAGAACTATATAGGTTGTCTTGTTACGGAACATGCGATAATCACATGATACACACTTTCATATTTCATAGCATATTGGTTTGAATCACCTTGAAATGAATTCTTGAGTCATGAACTTTTCAACAAAAATCAGGGTGATATAATACATAAGGTAGCTATTGTCTCTTATTTCAATCCTAATTTTGAGTAATGAAATGCAACTATATATAGATGGTATTTTACCATGTCTTTTTATTTTGTAGCAACAATTTCATAGAGAAAGAACTATATAGGTTGTCTTGTTACGGAACATGCAATAATTACAGGATAAACGCTTTCATATTTCATAGCATATTGGTTTGAATCACCTTGAAATGAATCCTTGAGTCGTGAACTTTTCAACAAAAATCAGGGTGATATAATACATAACGTAGCTATTGTCTCTTATTTCAATCCTAATTTTGAGTAATGAAATGCAACTATATATAGATGATATTTTACCATGTCTTTTTATTTTGTAGCAACAATTTCATAGAGAAAGAACTATATAGGTTGTCTTGTTACGGAACATGCGATAATCACAGGATAAACGCTTTCATATTTCATAGCATATTGGTTTGAATCGCCTTGAAATGAATCCTTGAGTCATGAACTTTTCAACAAAAATCAGAGTGATATAATACATCACGTAGCTATTGTCTCTCATTTCAATCCTAATAGTACACTCCTACACTTGACCTAGATAATAAAATAAGCTAATCCAATATTTTTTTTGAATTACTTCAAATCTAGAATACTTTTATATCCACAAAGGATTTACCGAAAATCTAAATAGAAAAACGGAAAAGAAAAATGGCTCACTGTAAAAAAGCACGAATTTCTGGATTTTGCAACAATGACTAATTATGTATGTGTTACATTATTGAGGTTTTGTTTAGAATTTGAGAAAAATCACATCAATGTAAATTAAATAAGTATTAAAAAAATATGAATGTTATCAATAAGTGTGTTTGCTGCGAAGGAAAATGTTTCGACATAAAATATTTTTTTGGAAAATATCTCTAGTAAAATAAGTTATTTTCTTACATATGTTTTTGACTTTGGTAAGTAAATAAAAATATTGTCCCAAGTACATTTATGTATAATCATGCCTATGCATAACTTCTTGATCATTATGTTTGGATATTGTGCAAAAGAAGTGTAAAAAGTTTGCCTCTCCCTTGTTAATATATATGGTGTTAACTCGTACCCCAGAGTGAAGATACTTCTCCTGAAATTAGATATTAAAATCATACTATTCTACCATTGATGAAATAATTCAAAAGTATTGGTAGTAATATATATTTATAGAGTTGATTGCATATATTAAAAATACAACAAATATAAATATATATCTTCATTTTGTGAAATTGATGGAGATGCATAAAAAGGAGAAACTATGTTCCTTCCACCAAATCGTCGGTCAAGTTGTATCAATGTGTATACTTGAAGTGAAAAACCAAGAAGTGATTGTTACATTTCTTGTAATAATCATAATAAATTCAGTAAAATATAGTTGGCTGTTTGTGCGAAACTCCAAACAATTCGCTGAGAATTAATGTTAAAAAATAAAATAAAGATGTTTCTTCAATATATTACCACTATCTTAAATTAAATTAAAATTCAGCAATGATAAGCACTAAGAGTAAAGAAATTGATACATACCAAAGTAGTCCAAAGAAAATTCTAATTCTACAGATCTGTTTCTAGACAATAAAAGTAACATGAACCGAAACTGAAAGGGAAAAGGAATGGAGAGTACAGTACCTCTAGTTGTAAAATTGAAAGACGGATAACTTCTACTTGTACGTATCTTCTTCCACTACTTCTTTCTGTAGCAGTTTTAAAATTGGCAACCAAATAAGGGGTAGTTGGTACAAAGGAGTAAAAAACGTTTGTAGTATCCTCTTTTTATGAATGTGGAGTGCCTTTTTTTTTATTTTTTGTGTGTGTGTGTTTAAAAATTGAATTTTTATGATGATTACACTTGTCATCCTAATAATTTTTTGTCTATCCTACTATTTATACTAGTACACGTACCCACGCGATGCGCGGATTGATTTTTTTTTTTTTTTTTTTTTTTTTTAATTTTAAAAGTGGAGAGATATAATAGAAATATATGTATATGAACCGTGTGTTACATATTGCGAAATTTTTACTCTCAATTTTTTGGACCATTCTGAAGTGCTCACCTCCAAATAGCATAGTCACTGTTGCTCGCACGCCAGTCCCAAATAAGCTACACCAAGGAACTTAAGTGTCCACTGTAACAGAGTTTACTATGAAACACAATTATATAAAAAGTCAATTCCTAAGAAAAAGTGTAAATACATAAGCATTCAGTGAAGTTAGACAGATAAAATATATTTGATGACTCAAAATCATTCAAACCATTTGACATGAATGGATGTGCATTTCTACCTTTAGACACTACAGTTCAATAATCAATACAAACTAATGTATATGGGTGTTGTGTGGCAGTATCACAACACTAAATCCGCAATTTAAATATTTCTGCTTGATTTCGGTGAGGGCATCAGATCATCAAATTACATGGGATTTGATGATTGATTGAGTGGGCATAGTGTCCTTGTGGAATTAACTTGCTGAAAGTTTGCTTAGAAGTCTACAAAGTAGTACGATCTTTAGGCTTTTCAAACTATGACTTTCCACTCTCGTTTGTACTTCCACTTCATCTTGTTGATGCATAATTATCGGTGCTCCTCTTACCTAAAAATATTTATCACTTGTATTAACACAAGGAGGTCTAAGAGTATTGTTATATAAATCTAGGTATCTACTGGTTTACTACCAAGAGAGTCGTCAGATTGGCACCAAATCAAATAAATGGAGAATTAAGTGTATATATGATGCAAAAGGCATATATGTGAAGCAGTGTAAGGACGACTCTTACAAATGATTCATTCATGCCCATCCTAGTCAGCTCATCAATTAGCCATCTCTCTGATATGTGGCTACCAATACCCATTCTTATCTTAATTTGGGATTTAGCTTACTATTCATCCATAAAAAATTAACTTTATTAAAACTGTGACTGGTAGGACATATAGCTAGAAACTTTGTGAGCATTGGTTGCACAAAGTCAAAACCTTTATCTCATTTCCTATCTCAAAAGTAAGGTTTATGTGTTGATTAATTCCATATCGTGCTGCATCATTTGCAACTTGGGAGCTAAATCATGATAAAAAAGAGGTCAATTTTTGATTAAAAGCTGTTTGTATAGGCTAAGTTTAAAGGATAAAGTTTATAGTGAAAAGAAACACTTGAAAAAGAAAATTCTCCTAAATAGCTTAAATGGCATAGCTAATAAGAGGATGAAACAATCCTCGAAGAATTTGATCACAAAGAAGCAGCTTATAATCGTGGTTACTTACAGACTCATTCTTGCAAGAGCTCGATTCAACCTCACTATGGCCACACAGTAATTTATATTACTGTTGCCTTGCCATTTTCATTTGATTGCCGCCTCATATCCTTAAGAAGGTAACAAAAGAAGCAGATATCAGTGAGAGATGTACATCATTTTCAGAATCAAGAAAGGATTGTACTCAAATGCTGCTGGAAATCTAATTCTGAACAATCCCCATAGTGATCCAGTTGATATAGTTACCTATCTAATATTGACATAATTTTCTTGTTACATTGGGGCTGCAGAATCTGACTTTCGCGGATGGCAATTGTTCTTAGAATTACGACGACGGTGAAGTGCATAACTTTAAGCCATATTAAGAACCAACCTTTTCAGCCAATTATACTCCTTAGAAGTTCTAGTGTCATCCCTAGATACTTCATTAGGTAAAATAGATGGGGCTATTCCTTAGTTCATTAGATTACGGATGGCAGTCGCACGTGGATGGACAAAACATGTCGTTAAACACGATATGTGTAGGAATTAAAAGGGGAAACAATCATAATGGAGTCAAAATGTGTTAAGCCTTAAAATACTACCTCCATTATCAGCCTCGGAACTTCATTCACCCTTATATGTGCTTAGCTCAAAATTAGTGTTTGCCGCCCTTCCATTGCACTTTATAGCAGCGTTATGTACGCCCTGAGCCAAATACCAAGTCCTGTAAATGTTGAAAGCGTAAATGACATAACATAAAAGGGAGGGGGAGAGTCAAGTTATGATCATTAGACCTTGCAGCTTCCAGCATGTTGTTAATCTGTCCAAGATAGATATACCTACAGGCATATATCCAATTACACAATATTCCTTCTTCTTTATATAATTTGTATAACGGCATAATATACCAAGAAAGCTTTTTAACAGTTATGTCGCTTATTATTGAATATGCGAGGCTTCTCCCTCTTAGGAAAGCAGCTGTAGTACATAAAGTTTGTCCCCTGAGAAAGATTAACTATATCATATAACAGCTAATCTAACTGATTCTTGACCCCAATTATGTGACTATTTATATCTGAGTGTGCTTGTATTAATGTATCTGACTCATATGTTTTTCAACTATAAATCCTATTCACCAGAAAGATTAATTGACATCTTTTTCTGACTTCAGACGCGGCATAGGAGCCAAAAGGCAATATTAGAATAACATTCATAATTGAGAACATAAGAAGTCAACAACATAAGGCTTTACGCAAAGGAGTAACATAGAGTATTCCTCCAAGAACAACTCCTAGTGGATTCTCATCGGCAGCCAAGCAATTGGTAGTAAGCTGAAAAGCTGTTACAACTGCTAAAAATTAGGAGCTATTTCAGAAGTTAGTGTATCTCTTCATTGAAAATGCTTGTAATTTACTCAAAAGTTGTTAAAGAGATAGGGTCCATATGTTTTTTAATCCAATATGAAATTGTAAAACTCCTGCGATAGTTCAAAACGTAGAGAGACTGATGAAGCAGTACCGTCTAGGGTCGTCCCCATGCTGTTTATGAAAAGTTTTGAATGTCCCATACTATATTCCGTGGTTTGGCTGCTTGTGGTGCTTTGCAAGGTGTAAAGAAAGCTTCTTGGTAGACAACATCCTTGCTTTCTTAATTTCAAGAATTAGTAGTCTACGTATGAAAGATCTACTAGATTTCATATACTAAAGCCAAGTAGATTACAATAAGACAGGTTTTCTATTTCAGGAGTTGTCACAGTTTTTCCAAATAAATTGTCATGTTACAATCTGTAGCTCGTCCCATATCCGTAGTTCGACTGTGCTAGTAGACGACTTTCATATCTGTTGAGTAAACATCACGATATCCTGATGTTGTGGGCAAGGGGTCTCCCTATAGGGAATTTTTTCGAACATAAGCATCACTTGAGAAAAAGTGAACTATAGCTCGTCCCACATCCGGAGTTCGATTGTGCTAGTATACGATTTTCATATCCGTTGAGTAAATAACACCAAATGTTGGTGTTATGGGCAAGGTCTCCCTGTAGGAAATTTTTTCAAACATAAACATCACTTGAGAAAATGTGAACTAACAGAAATTGCATACAGTAGTTGTATCAACAAATCAAATTCTAGTCCTATATAGCTTTAAATTTGTCATATAGTAATATATATCAAATTGAGATGCTTTTGAGATAAAGTTTTGCAAGTCTCATTATGTGAAGCTGTTCAAACAGTGCAAACGACACAGAATGCTAAACAAAATAAATTGATCAAAACAGAAAGTCAACATACAGCATAGTCGTCACTGAGTAATTCAACATTATTTGTCTGGATCTAAACATCAAAGTGATTCATGAAAGTAAATTGTCCAAGATTGTTTAGTTTCTCCACCAAAAATCTACAACATTAACATGAATATACATATGCGAAGAGTGAACTTACCCTGATTTCCTGAGAAAGTGCCAAGGCTAATCGGGTTCTGATACTCTGGTTCAGCATTCGATTTCGCCGGTGAAAGAGATTGACATTTCTACTTCCCTCTAGCTAGCCACCACTCTGGTTCACCTGAGAAAATTATACATCATAGAATAGGTTAGGACAAAGAAAATGTATACATTAGTGATACTTCTTCCTGCTTCCTTCAAGCTTCCATTGTTACAAAAGAATATTAAAAAAATGACATATAAGCTTAAAGCATAGACATCAAGTAACAAAAACATCTAGAAGACACTTATAGCATTCATATAATTAGAGAAATAATATTCTCACATCCATTAATAAAAGAAAGATCAAGTGAAAAGTCATCTGCTAATTAAGCATGGGTTGTTGATAGTTAGGCTTTATCTCCTTCCTTCTTGCCAAAATTACTTTGTCAATGCAAAATCACATGGGAATCATGATTACATTTATTTATAGCTAAGTTTTTTTGTTGACACAAAGGTATTAGACAACGATAATACAAATCGAAATGTACATGAAAGCAAATGAGAATTATGTCAAAAGCCATTCTTTAAAGTAACGACATCTTGCTTACTGATGTTGTGTAGTAGTAATAAATAATATACCTCTTGGTATGTTGAATGATGTGCAAGTCATAGCACTCCTGCGTGAAAAAGGAAAAGAAACAAAACTTGTTTTAGTTACTTTAGGCATATTATCAAACAACCTACATATAGTAGAACCTACACCCATGTACGAAGAATTTTCATAAGAGGTGTTTGATCAATTTATCAAGTTCCTCAAAAATTAACAAAGAAACACGAACAAAAACACCCAAAAAAACACTATGTATCATCCATCAAACAATACAAAATGGTACACTTAATCATTGAGAAGAAAAGAAGAAAAAAGACACAAATCCAAGACTCAGAAGTAGAATGAAGACATCAAAACCAGTAATCTCTAAGAAATATAGAATCAAAGGTTTATATAGTAGTAATAACGCAACACCAGGTCAAAAATACAGTGCAAAGACACGAAGAATATAATTTACAATTACTGACGTTCATGCAAGCTTCTAGCAAAAAGTTATATCCAAAAGAATGGGAACTAAGATATACCCACCAAATTGTGGTTACAGCAATAGAAATCAAAAGAGTTATTCACTTCAATAGAGATAGTGAGAGAGGCTTTGACGGTTGAAACTGAAAGTTAATTTCTGGGGTTTGGGACATGGGAAGTTAACTTGGAGGTTTGGAATTTTTTTTATTTTTATACGCTCCTTGCATTTTTCTTTTGCCTTTGCAGTTTCTTTATTTTTTACTTTGCTGAGTAATTTACTCATTGCAGTTTTTTTTTTTTACTGTTGTGATTTTTGTTTTTTATTTTGATTTAAAAAACTTTTAAATTCTGATTTTTGTGGTGATCACACTTGTCATGTATTGTTCTTTTGCCTCTCCTATTATAGGGATAAGGCACCGTTACCCACCTGAACTATACTCGAATTTGCTACGACACACCTTACCTTTCCCAGGGTCCTATTACCCCCCTAAACTTATTTAAAACGGAATAATTACCCCCCTAAACGCCGACGCCCACTTCATATGGGAGAGTGACATACACTCTCCTTCTTGCACACATGTGTATTTATTTGTTTTTTTTTTTTTTAAATTTTTTCAAATTTACGTGTCATTTTTTTAAAATAAAAATAAAAAACTGAATTTTCATTAAAAAAAAATGAGTTTTAAAACCCGTCTTTTTTTTTTAATTTGAAAATTTGATTTTTTAAACCCATTTTAAAAAAAAAAAACTAAAAACATGGATTAAAAAACTGAATTTTCTTTTAAAAAAAGGATTTTTAAAACCCTTTTAAAAAAAAAAATTGAAAATTTGTTTTTTTTTTAAAACCCGTTTTTGAAAAAGAAAAAAAAAACTGAAAAATGATTTATTTTTTTTTAAATATGGAAAAATGGATTTGTTAAAAATATGGAAAACTTGATTATTTTTTTAAAATGTCTTAAAAAATCTTGATTTTCATGATTTCATTTTCTTAGGACACTTTTATTTTTCAAATAAAATCCGGAAAAGTGTTTTTCTTGTCAAAATGTGAAAAAAACTGAATTTTTATAAAATTTTGAAAAAATTAATTATTTTCTTAACATGTGGAAAACCCGTTTTTTAAAACTAAATGTGGAAGACTAGATTTATTTTCAAATTTTTAAGAAAATGCAGATTTTTAAGAAAAAAAAATTAAGTTTTCCTTTTTTTATGTTTCTCACTCTCTCAAAGAGAGTGAAACACACTTTCTTTGCCACATCGATTTAGGGGGTAATTATTCCATTTTAAATAAGTTTAGGAGGGTAATAGGGCCCAGGAAAAGGTAAGGTGTGTCGTAGTAAATTCGGGTATAGTTCAGGGGGTAATGGTGCCTTATCCCCTATTATATATAGATAGAAGAATAGTATTCGTACCCGCACGATGCGCGATCAGTATTAAAAAAATCATTAAAAATAATACATTTTCTCATACTTCTCATCTTTGAGTGTAAATCTGAGCAAATAATATGTGTATTCTAGTTTTAGTGATAAAAAAATAAGTCATCAGGAAAAAAACAAAAGCGGCACCTAAGATTGACAATTCTAGAATTGGATAATTTTCGAGAAGATCTTATATTTCTATTCTCACTTAAGTACTAAATCCTTAATAAAAACGAAAGGAAAATATTTTAATGAAAATTCGTTAATTTGTTTCTGAGAATATACATGAAAATTTAAAACAGATTTTGAGAACACCAAATTATACAAACAAAACAAAGAGTCAAGACTAACCAAACTATTTTAACCCCATTTTTTCAGGCAAAAAGCTCAACTTTCACCACTCAATCAACACATCACTTAAAGGAAACAACAAGAGTCACCGAGAAACAGAATGAAAATCCTAACGCTGATTCTTGCAGGAAAATTATAGTTTGGAGCAATAAAATTCTCACCAAAAAACACCATATAGATAGTCACTTTAAACTCAAACCAAACTAAACTATAGCTGACCAAACTTCAAAAGGTTACTACCTTAGCAACATCAACCAAGTTTAAAAAGGGCAGCCCGGTGCACTAAAGCTCCCGCTATGCGCGGGGTCCGGGGAAGGGCCGGACCACTGTATACGGTGAAAACCGGATATGGCCCAAACCGGGGATAAAGAAGAAGTAGGGACATACCGGATGCTACCCGATCCTTTCCGGGGAAGGGTCTGTGAAACGAGCCTCTCTTCTTCGTTATTGAAATGGCCGAGACCGCTTCTCCGGGAGTCCGTGGCCGTCGATCCGGATAGCTGTTGTCCCGAGTGACCGTTAGTCCGAATAGCCGTTGCATGAGAGCCACGCGTCTGTAGCGTCCTGCCATGGTCAGCCACCAACCATGCGTGTGTCAGATGGCGCCGTCGGTCTAATCCCACCAAATCCGCTCGTGTCGTCCTTGTTATTATTATTTTATTAGTTCACATTGTACAAAGCCCATGGAGGCAACACTATAAATAGGGGGCATCCCCCTCCTTTGGAGGGGTTGGCTCCTTGGTGTTCTAAAAGAATACTTGTAATAAAATAGATCATATATATGCAATCTTTCCCTCAGTTTCTAATTCGGCCAAGGCTGTTTCGCTCAAGTTTATAGTGTGATTTGATCCATCAAGTATTCCATACTGTCCGTACGTGACTATATTCACAAACAAATCGCCACTATTAGTCTTTTCACTAAAGAACTCTTGAATATTTACTCTCTCAATTTCATACGTACTAAGATCCAAGCACATATCCTATACCCACTTACAAATTCAATTGATTATCCGATTTCGGGGTAAACAGTTTGGCGCCCACCGTGGGGCTAGGATAATAGTTCTTAGTCTTGATTTTTACCAAACTCACTTATGGCTGACGTCGGACAATCCGGTCACGTTAATAACACCGAAATTGTGGCAGAAAATGAGGGGAGCGAACCACGGACCGGCGAAATCCGGCCGACCCGAACCCCATTAACTCGAGGGGGGCTCAATCGACAAAACACCGTGGATCAAGAGAATGCCGCCTACCGGCCACCGATCCTCTAAGAACTCATAACTCCGTTACATTGTCTCGGACCCAAACATTCGATACTTTTCGGCTATAAGTTTTACTTGTTTTTGAGCGAGTCTAGGTCGTTTTGATGTGTTTGTGACATGTTGCAGGTGTTTAACGTGATTCGGGAGCAAGTCGTGAAAATGGAGTGAAAAAGTTGTTCCGAAAGAGAAATCTACTGAAGACAGAGTTATACGGAGGAAGATACGGACCGTAGAATATTCACGGTCCGTAAATCCCAGCGTACAAGCTCAACAGAATGCGTCTTTGGATGAAGCAAATGTCCGATCAACTTTTACGGACCGTATAATATTTACGGTCCGTAAAAATCCACCGTATATTGGTTCCAGAAGATTTGCTAAGACAAAGAGATTTACGGGCAAGCTATACGGACCGTATAATATTTACGGTCCGTAAAAGTTGATCGTACATTGGACCACTAGAGAGATTTCACGGAAAGCTTCCATTGATTCTACGGACCGTATAAAAAGTACGGTCCGTACATTGGTCCGTCGAGGGTAATTTTGTCAGTCCAGTTTTGCACGACTTTGACTCTTATAAATACCTGGTTTTAGGTTTCCTGCATCACAATTCATTACAGAATAGAGTTTTCTTTTCCCTTAGTATTAGCACTCGTATTTTTGAAGTCTTTTGGGAGATTACAAACAATTAGAATTCAATTCTCTTCAATTCCAAACAATCAATTGTAAGCATTATGTTTTCTATTACCGCTTATTGTTCTTCTCCTTCTATGAGTAGCTAATTTTCCTTGCTAGGGTTGTGAACCCAATTGATGGGTGTTTTGTGAATGGATTGTGATTGATATACACATAATGGATTATTTGGGTTTGTTTATTCTTCAATCTTCATTCATAATTAATGGTTGCAAACATTGATTAATGCCATAAACCTTGATTCATTTGGGAAAATAATTAGGGTTGGTAAGAATAAACAACAAGAACTCAAAGCTTTAAACTTTGTTTAATAAATTCACTTAGGAATAAGAAGAATTTACTTGGCATGTGTAATCGTTCTTCATAGTTACTTTCTTATATTTGGGAAAATCAAAGAAAGAAATAATCTTTATCTATTGGGAAATAGTAGAGATTCATATAGGGATTAAGTGCATTCATATAATGATCCATTAGAAGTATATCAAGATCAATGCCCATGATCATACACTCTATCTAACGGGGACACAACCTTAGTTTCTTTTACCATAAATTCACAACCAAAGCAATATTTAACAATTAGTTACTAAAAACCAAATTTCTACCAAAATCATCGGATTAAGACATTAGACCTAAACATAGCCATCTACGAATTTAGTAACCTTTTCACACCCTATTCCCTGTGGGATTCGACCCCAACCTTGTTGGGTTACTATATTTGACAACGTCCGCGTTATACCATTAATAGGTGTAATTTGAGCGTATCAAATTTTGGCGCCGTTGCCGGGGAATACGGTTTTGAAATTACTAAATAAGTGTTTGCTTTGATTAAAGTCTTTTTCTTAATCCATCACACCTTGTTTGCTACTTTGTGTAAACCAGGTGATCATGAATCAAAATCAGCAAAATCATCGTTTAAATCGGCGGAATCGTTTGAACAATCAAGCGGATGAATCGATGAGGAGAATATTTTCTTGAGCTTGCTCAAAAGGAAGACTATGCATCTGCTATTGTTCAACCTCGAGTTGGAGCTGCGACTGTGAAAATTGACTCAACTTTATACCAGCTGTTGAAACTTGAGGGATACTTTCGGAATTCTACCGAAAATGACCCTCAACGTCATTTGCAGAATTTTGTGGACGTGTGTGCTAATCACATCCAGAACAATGTTCCACAGGACGCTATTCGGTTGAGGTTATTCAAATATTCTTTAGCTGGAGAAGCGAGAACATGGTTCGAGAAGCTGCCCCGGAATTCTATTACTTCATGGGCAGAAATGGTAACTGTTTTTCTGACAAAGTGGTACCCCCCTAGCAAGAAGGCTGAGATTCGAGACAAGATATATGAATTCAAGCAGCGACCGGGGGAACAACTATATGAAGCTTGGGAGAGGTTCAAAGAATATTTGCAGAAAAGCCCAAATCATGGTTTTCGGAGAATATATTAATGGAAAAGTTCTACCGAGGGTTAGATCCGGTGACGCGGTCGGTTGCTAACAATGCGGTGATGGGTGTTTTATGAACAAGACTTTCGACGGTGACCACCATACTTAACAAGGCGACAACTCATAATCGGGCTTGGCACTCGAACAATGCGATGTGATACCATACGGTAGTGCTATGATCCGAGAATATAGTGAAGGAGAATCAAGACACCACTCGGCAAACCTTGGCGAGCTTGCAACAAATATTTCCTTGCGACAAAGAAGTTTGATGAATCTCAAATCAAAAAGGTAAATGTTTGTGAGGATGATGCCGGTCTACCAAAAGGGATGTACCATGCTCAAGATGGTCCGTTCCTTGATGGGCCACCTATGCAGGTTGAAGATGCTAATTATGTTAATAACTCTCAAGGGGGTTATCTGAGACAAAATTACCAGGGTGGCTATCACAATCAGAATCAGAACCAATGGAGACCTCAGCAAGGTCAGGGTGCCTACAACAACTCTGGGAACTACAACAATAACTATGGTGGTGCGAACCAAGGGGGCTACAACAACAGCAACAATTTTGGGAACAAGAGTTCCAATCCTTATATACCACCGAAAGGGCAGTCATCGAAGCGGGGTAGTTCAAAAGTTGAATCAATGCTTGAGAAGATTACGCTAATCAATCGAAGTACGAAAGGACTTTATCCGGGCCGAGGAAACAGTGGGTTCTCACACAGCGGCTATTCAGAAGCTTGAGTCGCAGATGAGGGATATATCCAGAGAGCAGCACCCTCCTAAAAAGGGAGGACTTCCGAGTGACACTATTCCAAATCCAAAGAATGGCGGAGGCGGTGTAGACAGTGTGTTTGCCATCACTACTAGGAGTGGTAAAACAATCCGAGGGGCTGATGAGAAGGTGATTGATCTTGAGCCAATAGATGATGAGGATGAGGTGCGGTCGAAGCACCCATTGTTGTTGATGAAAATGCTACGACAAGAAGGTTGCGATATTCGGAGATTGCGAGACCGGTGAAAACACGAGCAAGCGACTGTGAAAGGGGCTCTCCGCCTCTTGACTCAGCTTTTCAAATCCACACCACCTTTTCCTCAAAGGTTGGTGAAAAAGAAGGAAGATGCTAAGTTCGAGAAATTTCATGATCAACTGAAGCAGTTATCTCTTAATTTTCCCTTCTTGGATGCTGTCAAGGAGATGCCGGGCTTTGCTAAATTTGTGAAGGATTTGCTTACCAAGAAGAAAACGGTTCAACATGAAACCGTAAGTTTGACTCACACTGTGAGTTCCATCATCTCAACTACTACTGTTCAGAAAAAGGGAGATCCTGGGGCGTTCACCATTCCTTGTTCTATTGGGCACCATGATTTTGCTCGTGCTTTGTGTGATAATGGGGCGAGTATTAATTTGATGCCCCTTGCTATATACAAACAATCAGGGTTGGGGATGCCAAGGCCGACTACTATGAGATTATAGATGGCTGATAGGTCTATCAAGAGACCTGTTGGGGTGGTTGATGATGTATTTGTGCGGGTTGGTGATTTTATGTTGCCCGCTGATTTTGTAATTCTTGACTGTGCTGTTGATAGGGACATTCCTATTATTCTGGGGAGACCTTTCCTTGCTACAGGGAGAGCTCTGATGGATTCGGAAAAAAATGAAATCAAGTTCCGAGTCAACGATGAAGAAGTGACATTTCAGGCCAGCAAAGGGATGAAGTTACCAAGTGCTTACGAGAGCATTTCGGTAATTGATTCGGTTGACATTATTGATGAAGCAGTGGAGTTCAAGATGGAAGAAGAAAGTTTGGGTGAAGCTTTAGCGGGTATTCTCGTTAATTTTGATCTTTGAAGATATGGAAGGTTATGTGGAGACGATAAATTCACTTGTTGGGTTGGGATCATATTCTTACCAACCAAAGAAGCTGAATCTTGATACGGAAAATAGAATGACGCCTCCAAAGAAAGCCTTCTATCATTGAGCCACCTAAATTGGAGCTTAAACGACTTCCCTCACATACGAAGTATGAGTTCTAGGTCCGAAAAATACATTGCCAGTGATTGTGTCAGCTCTACTGACTGAGGAACAGGTTGTACAGCTTTTGGAAGTGTTGAGGGAGTACAGGCGTGCTCTTGGGTGGACCATAGCTGACATTCGGGGTATTCCATCCGGGATGCGCGAGCACAAAATTCGGTTGGAGGAAGGTAGTAAACCAAGTGTAGAGCATCGAGAGCGGCCGAACGAGAACATGCAAGAGGTAGTCAAGAAGGAGATCATCAAGTGGTTAGATGCTTTGGAGTGGTTTACCCGATCGCGATAGTAAATGGGTGAGCCCGGTCCAATGTGTTCCTAAAAAGGGCGGCATCACTGTGGTGCCAAATGCAAAGAATGAGTTGATCCCAACGAGAACTGTGACCGGGTGGAGAGTGTGCATGGACTATCGAAAGCTCAACTCAGCCACATGCAAGGACCATTTCCCCATGCCTTTTATTGATCAGATGCTTGATAGGCTAGCGGGGCGTTCCTATTATTGTTTCCTTGATGGTTATTCGGGCTACAATCAGATAAATATTGCTTTGGAAGACCAAGAGAAGACTACTTTTACATGTCCTTATGGGACATTTGCATTTAACGGGATGCCGTTTGGGTTGTGTAATGCACCGGCCACTTTTCGAGAGGTGCATGATGTCAATTTTCTCGACATGGTAGAGGACTACTTGGAGGTGTTCATGGATGATTTTTTTCGTGGTAGGGGATTCGTTTGAAGATTGTCTTGGCCATACGGGTCAAGTCTTTGAAAAGGTGTGAAGAGACCAATCTCGTTCTAAATTGGGAGAAGTGCCATTTTATGGTGAAGGAAGGGATCGTCCTTGGTCACAAAATCTCGAAAAGGGAATCGAGGTAGATCAAGCAAAAATTGATGTGATTGCAAAACTTCCACCACCTATCTCGGTCAAAGGTGTCCGCAGTTTCTTGGGACATGCTGGGTTCTACAGGCGCTTCATCAAAGATTTTTCCAAGATTGCTAACCCCATGTGCAAGCTTCTTGAAAAAGAGGCTAAATTTGCTTTTGATGATAAATGCCGAAAGGCGTTTGATGAGTTGAAAGAGCGTCTTACCACTGCTCCTATTATTGTTGCTCTGACCGGGTCCACTGCCATTTGAACTAATGTGTGATGCTAGTGGTTTTGCAATAGGTGCTGTGCTCGGGCAGAGGCACAATAAAATTATGCATCCGATCTATTATGCAAGCAGAACACTGAATGCTGCCCAGATGAATTACACAGTGACAGAGCAAGAGCTGCTTGCCATTGTGTTTGCTTTTGAGAAGTTTCGGGCCTACTTGTTGGGGTCCAAAGTTGTGGTTTACACTGATCATGCAACCTTGAGATATCTCATGGCAAAGAGGGAAGCAAAGCCGCGGCGATCGGATGGGTCTTCTTCTTTGCAAGAGTTTGATTTTGAGGTAAAAGACCGCAAGGGCACTGAAAATCAGGTTGCTGACCATCTTTCTCGACTTGAGGAGGTGGGCGACCTTCTGATGAGCTTGATATCGATGATGCTTTTCCGGATGAGAGGGTGTTGGCTGTGCACATGGAGGTGGCACCATGGTATGCTTTGATATTGCAAATTATTTGGTTACGGTATAATTCCGGAAGATATCAAAAGCCTACCAAAAGAAGAAATTCTTGCGGGATGCTCGGCGATTCTTTGGGGACGAGCCTTATTTGTTCCGAACATGCGGCGACAACATCATTCGGCGTTGTGTTCCGGAAAGTGAAGTGATGGCAATTCTAAAGGCGTGCCATGACTCTCTGTTGGGGGTCATCATAGTGGAACTCGGACTGCAGCTAAGGTACTTGAGTGCGGCTAT
Source organism: Lycium ferocissimum (assembly GCF_029784015.1). Lineage (NCBI taxonomy): Eukaryota > Viridiplantae > Streptophyta > Magnoliopsida > Solanales > Solanaceae > Lycium > Lycium ferocissimum. The sequence continues at coordinate 42,868 of NW_026725670.1, forward strand.
TCTGGCCGACTATCTTTCATGATGCTAATCTTTTGGTGCGGTCCTGTGATCAGTGTCAGAGGCAAGGGAATATCGGCAGAAGGCAAGAGATGCCTATGAATTTTGTTATGGAGGTGGAAGTGTTTGATGTCTGGGGGATCGACTTTATGGGGCCTTTTGTGAGTTCTGGTGGAATGAAATACATCTTGGTAGTTGTGGATTATGTGTCAAAATGGGTTGAAGCGGTGGCTTTACCCAATAATGAAGCCAAGAGTGTTATGGGGTTTCTTAAGAAGAACATATTTACTCGTTTTGGTACTCAGAGGGCAATAATCAGCGATGGTGGATCCCACTTTTGCAATAAAGCGTTCACGGGACTGATGGAGAAATATGGTGTAAAGCATAGGGTGGCAACGCCTTATCACCCCCAGACAAGTGGACAGGTTGAAGTGTCCAATAGGGAGATCAAAAGTATTCTAGCAAAGACAGTGAATGCCAATAGAACTGACTGGGCCCGCAAGCTCGATGATGCTCTATGGGCATACCGGACGGCTTTCAAGACTCCAATTGGGACTTCACCCTTCAAGCTTGTATTCGGGAAAGCTTGTCATCTGCCGGTTGAACTTGAACACAAAGCTATGTGGGCGCTGAAAAAGCCCGAACATGGATTGGGAGGAAGCAACCAAGCTGCGGTTGTTCCAATTAAATGAGATGGATGAATTTCGGTACCGGGCGTATGAGAGTGCGGCCCTTTATAAAGAAAGGATGAAGCAATACCATGACAAGAAGATTCGAAGCGAGAGTTCTACAAGGGCGACTACGTATTCTATTTAACTCTCGTTTGCTAAAGCTTAAATCCGGGTCGGGTCCGTTTGAGGTGGTGGGCGCTTCACCCCATGGCGCGGTTGAATTGAAGTCTGGTACTCGGACATTTAAGGTGAATGGGCCCATGGCATGATTTCGGAGGATAGGATCGTTGATCGTACGTTTTGAGGAACGATGATGGTGTACTAGGGAGTCACCCCATGGCGCGGTTAAATCAAAGTCTTCTTGGGAGATGGTAATGTTTATTTTTCATTACGGACTTTTTTCAAAGTATAGTGTAATGTTTGTTTTGGTGCGGGATGCAAAGGATAGGCAACGAAGCACTACCATATACGGCATGATTTCGGAGGATAAGGATGAGTCGTTGATCTACGCCGAATACGGTTGATATATTACACGGTCTTGGACGCGAGACGATCGAGGCAACGACCCTTTCGTCCTCGATTCACGCCAATACATACGGACCGTGTTATACCAAGATAGTATGTTCCGGTGTGAACCGAGGACGAAAGATTGTCACCACCGTCGTATACGCCGTATAAATTATACGGTCGTATATTTGTCCGTAAATCAAGTTAAGCGATTAAATTCGGGAGGCAAAAGAGGCAAGTGTAATGTTTATTTTTCAACTTCCCACAAACATCCGTTTCTCTTGGTTTTCACATTTACTATAGTGTAATCACAAAATCTCCCCTGTTTTCCGTAAACCGAACCATCTTCACCAAGGGATGCATCGAGGCGAACCCTTTCGTACTAGTTCTCATCAGTATAGTTACTCATCTCCGTCCTACCAGGTTTGTAAATCCCCTTATACCCTAGTATTGATCTCATACTATTTACGATCCGTATATTTTAAGGAAGGTAAAGATTTTGAAATATGGAGAAAATCATGAAACGACAAGTTCGAAACTCCCATTGGGTCGGTGGGCATTGCGAGTGTGTGTAGGTCGCACCCGTTTGTGATGCCCTACGGTTGTCCGATATAATGAGAAAATAGCGTAGATTGGGGTGAAGTACGAGCAAAATAATATGGTTCCATGTCTAAAACCAAGTGTTGAATGCGTAGAGTCGGGGAGAAACAGGGGTGACTGACTACAGAGAAAGGGTATATATACGGATGGATTTACGGACCGTATAAATTATACGGACCGTAAATCTGTATCGTATATATGTGTGTTGTTCAGTGAATCTCTCTGTTTCTGTTTTACGGCATAACTTACGGACCGTATAAAATATACGAACCGTAACTTTTGTCGTAACACAGTTGCTTCAGTTCCCATGTTTTCTGTCCATTACTTACGACAAGTTATACGGACCGTATAAATTATACGGCCCGTTTAATTTCGTCGTAGGTTCTCTAGGATTAAGCATGTCTTTCTGTTCCAAATCTACGGTCTGTTTTACGGACCGTATGTTTTTCACGACCCGTACATATCAAAAAAAAAAAAAAAAAAAAAAAAGTTTTCTTGTCTTCTTTGTCCGCTTTACGAGTACTAACATGTCGTCCACAGGAATGGCTAAAACAAGAGGTCGTGTTCAGGGCCGAGGCCGTGGCCAAACCCAAGTTCAATCGAGGCTATGAATTACCGAACCACTCGGTTGCGAAAAGTTTGCCCGGACTTGGATCATCCACCGTCGATAAAGAGAATATGATGGGGAGCACTCGTCCCGTCTCTGATTTGCCGAGTCGAGTAAGAGTAATGCCCGGATAGCGATGCGGCGGAGGCGGCAAATGAGAACGAGAATGAAGGAGCGCTGCGAGCATGCTATTAGGTTCTCGGTCCCGGTTCAAAAGAAATATATGATAAGGGACTAGAACCAAAGGAAGGAGGACGGGGTTTATATCTAAAATTAACGGGTTGGAACACTTCCCCGCCATCCAAGCCATCATTGATCACCATGGATGGGGATTCCTTAGTCAACCACTTGGCTCTTATGAATCCACCATTGTAAGAGAATTCAACTATCGGCGGAGATCAATAACGAGTACACAAAACATCCGTTTGAGAGTTGATTTCTCTAGCAAAGCCATCCATCTCTTCGGGGACGCCTATGAACCACCGGCGAACACTGATGAGTTAGACTACCGGTTGGCAGGGAACAGGGCTGACCAGGTGAGAGAATTACCATGGGTAGCCTCGGTGATTGCTAGAGGAAGTCCGGTGTGGCGCACGAATTCCAGTGCTCCGATAAAAAAGAAAGATCTTTCGGTGGAAGCACCATATCCCTAACATCATAATCGGCTCACCACATTGTAAATCACCCGGTAATATAGGGAAGTTGATAGCGGATGAGGTTCGGGTGCGGGCAACTCCCCTTACCGCTGCGTTGCAGAAGCTAGACATCCATATCCATAAGTACGAGGCTAAGCACGTCTACGGTTTGATAAAGAGCAAAGATCAAGAAGTGAAAGATAGATTAGGCGCAACGGACATGGCCGCCCCAGCATTTGTGCCATCTACGTATGACCAGACTGAGGACGAGGGCACGACATTAGAGGAGCTCGGCGAGGGTGGCGAGGCGAGATTGCCCAACGCCGACCGGTCCCGACAGCGGTTCCGGAGTCTTCGTCGGGCCCCACCTCTTCCACAGCTCCTACGGTTGCTACTGAGCCGGTTCCCACGACGGCACCACCTGCCACTAGAGTCACCTCGACCTCTACGGCACTTCCTGGGGGTATAATGATTCCATTTAACAGACAGAACTTCCACGACTCCTATGTAAAGGCGGACAGAGCCGATCGACAGATCACTAGTCTATTGGGAGAGTTAGAGGAGGTGATAGCACGGGCAGTTCGGAAGGAAATGGAGTCCCTTACCCAGTCTCACCGTCAAATACACTCACGGATTGATGGTGTTGAGCGGCGAGTGTTGGAGTTGGAGAAGGTCTCGTCTTCAGCGGACCTGAATGCAGTCAAGAAAGAGATTTCTCAGCTGAAAGACGATGTCCTTGCGATTCAGGTAAAGGAGGGGGGCATGTTGGAGACTCCCCCTCAATCAGCTATGCCGATAGACTTGGCAGCTTTGGTGCCTGTGGTGCGATTATCTAGGGAGGAGCCCTCGGCCCAAGACAGAGGCAAAAGGCCGCGGTCCGAGGATGATGATGACGAGGTCGACGTTGTGGAGTTAGAGGAGCGCCAGCTAAGGCATGCCACGCGGATATCTTTGGTTGACTTCCAATACACTGGGGCATCGAGCAGTGTCGATCCTCCTGTCGAGCAGGCGGTACCTACCATTGAGGTGCCAGAAGGAGCCGGGACTTTTGACCCACTTCCGCGGCCTCGGGCCATTTGGGTGGAGGCTCCGCAGGCGGAGCATCGCACATAGCGTGCCTCAGGTATTCCTACCCCTTGTCTTGTTTATGCCTACGCTGCTGCACTGAGGGCAGTGCATGATTCTTTAGTTGGGGGTGGGACTTTCTAATTTTAGTATGGTGTAAATACGTGTTTAGGACCCCCCTCGGCTTTTCTTTGCCAGAGTTCTTTTCCTGAGGGGGATTTTATTGTGTTGAAACTGGCATGTTTAGGATGTTGCTGAGGGTTGAGTAGAGTAATTTTGACTTATTTGGTGTTATTCTGTAACTGATGGCATGTGTTATGAGTTGTTTGAAATGTTAGAACCCCTCGAAAATTGAAAAATGCATACTTAGAACAGTTATTGGTTGACATGATTGATTCTTTATATGACATTATGATTATTGGGGTATTGTGTGTGATGAATGACTACTTGGGAGGTCACAAGTGTAAAAATGATTGTCCTTATGCCAATGTGTGTGCGAGTTGTTAGTTGGATTCTGTCTATGCATGTATAATCTAGAACTTGCCCGGTTGGTCTTGTTTGAAATCCGGAAACGAGTTTGGTTGTGAAATGATCTTAGGCTTTCCTTGTGTAAATAGTCACTTTGCCAAAATACGACTTACCAAAAGTAAAAGTGTCCCTAGTTTCCCCTTTTGAGCCTGTTGACCTTTTTCTTGACTAGCCGACTGTGAAACCGTTCCCTTTAGGTAATAATTCCATTTTCGCACCCGTTCCCTCCTTGATGCTACGAGATAGATGAGGCAGAATGCCTAAGTTGGGGGTGAATTAAATGTGAAATAGATGTTGAAAACATAAGTTGGGATGGTGGAGGTTGCTAGTGGAAACTCGATGTGATAGGCGTATATAAAAAAAAAAAAAAAAAAAAGAACAAAAAATCAGAAAATTGTAACACAAAAAGATTTGTAAGATGGTTAGGAGCACAATCACATCGAGGTCGAAAACTTGAAAGAAAATAAAGGGTTGGAAAGAAAAGAGGAGAAGTAAGGTAAAGAAATGTTGTAGTGTTCAAGGAGGGTGAGTCACTAATATCCAAAAAGTATCCTACCCGTCCCTAAGCCTACATTACAAGCCAAAACAAGCCCTAATGTGATCACAACCGAACGAGCCTAGGATGAAAACATAGAAAATAAGGGCAAGCCGATGGCATTTGCATGTGTAGATATGAAGTTCTTTCTGAGTGTGAGTGTTTTTCTCTTCTCTTTCGTCTTCGTCCCCTTCTTATTGTATATATGTGTGTTGGGACATTCGTTGGTCTTTGTGAGGGCATAAGGATGAAAATTGAGCAAATGAAGTGACCGCCTAGAGTAGCGTTTGTGTGCATCATAATATACTTGATAAGGTAATGTCATGCATTGAAGCCTCATTGTTAGTCATAGCGTTCTTGTGTATGCTGCTTTAAAAGAGAAAATTGGGGCGGACCTTGTAAACATGCGTGCCGGTAGTTCAGAGTTAAAACCAATGTAGACATTGTTATTCTATGATATCTAGGCGTTAGATTGAGTCATTGTTTGGGATGACTTGCTTGAGGACAAGCAAAGACTTTAAGTTGGGGGTGTTGATGTGCCGTGAAATTATGGCACATTCGATACTTTTCGGCTATAAGTTTTACTTGTTTTTGAGCGAGTCTAGGTCGTTTTGATGTGTTTGTGACATGTTGCAGGTGTTTAACGTGATTCGGGAGCAAGTCGTGAAAATGGAGTGAAAAAGTTGTTCCGAAAGAGAAATCTACTGAAGACAGAGTTATACGGAGGAAGATACGGACCGTAGAATATTCACGGTCCGTAAATCCCAGCGTACAAGCTCAACAGAATGCGTCTTTGGATGAAGCAAATGTCCGAGCAGAAGTACGGACCGTATAATATTTACGGTCCGTAAAAATCCACCGTATATTGGTTCCAGAAGATTTGCTAAGACAAAGAGATTTACGGGCAAGCTATACGGACCGTATAATATTTACGGTCCGTAAAAGTTGATCGTACATTGGACCACTAGAGAGATTTCACGGAAAGCTTCCATTGATTCTACGGACCGTATAAAAAGTACGGTCCGTACATTGGTCCGTCGAGGGTAATTTTGTCAGTCCAGTTTTGCACGACTTTGACTCTTATAAATACCTGGTTTTAGGTTTCCTGCATCATCATTCATTACAGAATAGAGTTTTCTTTTCCCTTAGTATTAGCACTCGTATTTTTGAAGTCTTTTGGGAGATTACAAACAATTAGAATTCAATTCTCTTCAATTCCAAACAATCAATTGTAAGCATTATGTTTTCTATTACCGCTTATTGTTCTTCTCCTTCTATGAGTAGCTAATTTTCCTTGCTAGGGTTGTGAACCCAATTGATGGGTGTTTTGTGAATGGGCTGTGATTGATATACACATAATGGATTATTTGGGTTTGTTTATTCTTCAATCTTCATTCATAATTAATGGTTGCAAACATTGATTAATGCCATAAACCTTGATTCATTTGGGAAAATAATTAGGGTTGGTAAGAATAAACAACAAGAACTCAAAGCTTTAAACTTTGTTTAATAAATTCACTTAGGAATAAGAAGAATTTACTTGGCATGTGTAATCGTTCTTCATAGTTACTTTCTTATATTTGGGAAAATCAAAGAAAGAAATAATCTTTATCTATTGGGAAATAGTAGAGATTCATATAGGGATTAAGTGCATTCATATAATGATCCATTAGAAGTATATCAAGATCAATGCCCATGATCATACACTCTATCTAACGGGGACACAACCTTAGCTTCTTTTACCATAAATTCACAACCAAAGCAATATTTAACAATTAGTTACTAAAAACCAAATTTCTACCAAAATCATCGGATTAAGACATTAGACCTAAACATAGCCATCTACGAATTTATAAGGAAAGGGAAGGTCGTCGAGAGAGCCGAACCCGGTTGAACACCGATATAATCAATATGATAGTCGGGGCATTGACATCCCTCGGTTTCGAGTAATGAAGCGGACAAAGATTTCCATTGTTGGGGAAAAACGTACCCGAGACCGTTTACCCGGGGGTTCCATCTCTTTCAACGACGGGGACACAGAGGGCATCATTCAACCGCACAATGATGCGTTGGTGATTTCTGTACTTATCTTTAAAACTAAGGTTAAACGTATTTTGATTGACCCAGGTAGCTCGGCCAACATCATTCGATGGAGAGTGGTCGAACAATTGGAACGCTGTCGATCGGGTCGTACCGGCAACCCGGGTACTCAGCGGGTTCAACATGGCGAGCGAAACCACGAAAGGAGAGATCTCACTGCCCGTGAACATTGAAGCCGCCATTCAACAAACTTTGTTCTATGTGATCGAAGGGGACATAGTACGATGCGCTCTTTGAAGCGGAGACCTTGGATACATAGCATGAGGGCGGTACCTTCAACGCTGCATCAATTGCTGAAATTCCCCACCCTAGAGGGAGTGAAAACCATCCGCGGTAAGCAGGCCGCAGCAAAGGAGATGTTCGCCGTGGAAGAATCAACGCCCCGGTCTGAAGAACCGGCTCACAAAGAAGGGGGTATATGCTTGGGAGGGGAGCCCCCAATAGCAATCAAGAGTACGGGGCGGATTCGGTGTACGGAGAGGATGACCCGGGATACCCGTGTCTTTTGTCATGCGGACGACTCGGACGCAACCAAATCAACCATAGAGGAACCGGAGCAGATCATCACGTTCCAATTTCTTACTGACGACAGAAAGTATGCCGGGCACGGGGCTTACCCCCGGGCTCGGTGCGCAAATTAATTGAGTTTCTTCGAGCTAACGCCGATTGCTTTGCATGGTCGCATGTAGATACGACAGGTATATCACCAGAAATAGCGTCGCACAGACTCAGCTTGGACGAGAAGTTCTCCCCGGTAAAGCAAAAAAGGAGGCCCATGGCGGAGACAAAACACGCCTTCATCAAAGACGAGGTAACAAAGCTTTTAAACATAGGTTCCATCCGAGAGGTAAAATACCCGGATTGGCTTGCTAACGTGGTGATGGTGCCCAAAAAAGGTAATAAACTTCGGATGTGTGTCGATTATAAAGATTTAAACAAGGCGTGCCCGAAGGATTCATTTCCGTTGCCGCATATCGATCGAATGATCGATGCCACGGCGAGGTTGAAGTGTTAAGTTTTCTCGACGCTTACTCCGGGTATAACCAAATCCGGATGCACCGGAGGATCAGAAAACATCCTTCGTTACCCGTTATGGGACTTACGTTATAACGTCATGCCTTTCGGATTAAAAAATGCCGGTGCAACTTACCAACGCCTAGTTAACAAAATGTTCGAAGAACAAATAGGGAAAAACGATGGAAGTTTATATTGATGATATGGTTGTTAAGTCCCCGGAAGAGGACCGATTTAAAGCATTTGAGGGGAAACCTTCGATGTGCTCCGCGGAATACAACATGAAGCTTAACGCGGAAAAATGTGCCTTCGGGGGTAAGGTCCGGCAAATTTTTGGGCTTCATGGTGTCAAACGGGAATCGAAATCAACCGGACAAAATCAAAGCCATCGAGGACATCGAGGTTGTGAACAACATAAAGGGGTGCAAAGGCTCACCGGAAGAATGGCGGCGCCGAGTCGCTTCATATCGAGGTCCTCCAGAGCAAGTGTCACCGTTTCTTCTCCTTGCTCGAAAGAAGAACGACTTCGTTTGGACATAGGAGTGTCAAGAAGGCTCGCGAGTTGAAAAGGTATTTGACTGGCCCCGTTGCTGCACGCACCGGGCCGACGAGCCGCTTTTCCTCTACCTGTTGTCTCCAAAGTAGCGGTAAGCGGCGTTTTGTCCGAGAAGAATCGGAGCACGCAATTCCCTGCCTATTATGTGAGTAGAACTTTGGGGGATGCGGAAGCCGTATCCTCATTTGGAAAAGTTGGCATTAGCATTGGTATGCGCCTCCAGAAAACTCAAACCTTATTTTCAATGCCATCCTATACGTGTAGTGACCACTTACCCTTTGAAAAATATCATGCACAAACCGGAGCTGTCCGAGGCCGACGCCTTGGCAAATTTGGGATCCTCGGTTGACGGGGAGGAGATCGACTCCGGTACCACAGTGCACCTATCAAACACGGCCATAGGAAACGGACATGCCGAGATAAACACAATGGGCCTGACTTGGGATTGGCGCAACAGGTACATCGACTACTTGAGTGATGGCAAGCTCCCGAACGACCCAAAGGAATCGCGGTCATTAAGGACGAAGGCAACCGATTTTGCTTGGTAGATGGTCAATTGTATCGACGATCTTTTTCTCGCCCCACGGCTAAATGCTTGGGCCCCGGCGAAACGGAATACGTATTGAGAGAGGTCCACGAAGGAACCCCGTGCAACCACTCCGGCCGAAGCTGCGTCCAAAAAATCATCGGGGCCTGTTATTAGAATCGGATGGATGAAGACTCTAAGAATTTCGTCCCTGTGGCGGCGCCCCAACCCCTTGATCCCGGCCGGTTACAGCACCCGGTGGTCTCGCCACCCTCGCTATTCATGAACGGGGAATGAACATCGTGGGCCCGTTACCACCGGCACCAGGTAAAGGCCCGTTTTATTTTGTTTATGGTGACTATTTCTCTAAGTGGGTTGACAGTTTTGAAAAAATCGAGAGAAAAAGAAGTCATCAACTTCATATGGGATCACATCTTCCGCCGTTTCGGCATCCCCGCCGAGATAACTTGTGATAACGGCCCTCAAGTCAGGCAGCAAGGTCAACAGTTTCCTCGAAGGTTTGAAGATCAAGAAAATCGTATCAACCCCGTATCACCCATGCGCAAACAGACAGGCAGAATCCACGAACAAAGCAATAATCCAAAATCTGAGGAAAAGGCTTGAAGCATCGAAGCACCATTGGAGAGACGTATTGCCGAGGTGCGTGGGCTTACAACCACATCCAAATCAAGCACCGGTGAAACTCCATTTTCGTTGGTTTACGGGGCCGAAGCCTTATCCCCGTAGAAGTCGGTGAACCGACTCTCCGTTCGGTATACCACCGGGGAGTCGAACGAGGAAGCCATGGTCGTGAAGCTTGACCTCGCGGATGAGCTACGCGAATGCGCGTCTATCCGCGTAGCGGCCCAAAGAGCAGTTCGAAAGATACTACAACCGAGATCGAGCTTTCGGCACTTCCAAGTCGGGGACTTAAGGCTTCGAAAGGTTACCTTGCACACTAAGAACCCCAACGAAGGAAAGCTAGGGTCCGAACCGGGAGAGCCCGTACAAGGTAACCGGTATAACGTGCAAAGGATCGTACGCCAGAAATTAGACGTCGATGGCCGAGTCACTGCGCAATAACTGGAACGTGGCCCATCTAAAGAGATACTACTTGCTAAGGTATGGCCTCCCCATGGTCTCTTGTTAACTTTTTCTTTTTCTCTTTGAGTAAAGTCAAGAGCGGGGCAAATTAGGATCTAGATCTGAAAACCGTGTCGTCTTTTCCTTAGTACGGTTTTGTCCCGAAATGGGTTTTCCGACAAGGTTTTTAATGAGGCAACAAGTACAACGTGTTACTGAACAAATGCGAAAAACGTAACAGCACTCACCCGACCTCAAGGCTCGGATCAGTGCTGGGGGAGTACCATGCCCACGCCGAAGATGGCACCAATCAAAGCGAGACGGAAGACCCAACATTTGCTACGGCAAAATACCCGCCACCGGCCATAGCCTCAAATGTAGCGACCAAACGATCATAATGAATCGTGTCCCATCCAAAATTTGCTACGGCAAAATAAGGCCCGGCCACCGGCCACGACCTCCCAATGTAAGGACCAAAACGATTACAACGAATCGTGTCCCATTCTTTACACTTGCCACCCTTGCAGCAAGGAAGAAAAGAGTCAAAAACTCTCATATATACAAACGTTTTACAAAAGGAAAATTGTCAAAAGTCACAAAGTCGCAACTTCCCGTTAAATTGTACTTCTACAAGATAGCAAAGGCAATCGACCAAAAACTCGATAAGACCCCAAACGGGGCGCCACTTTTGTTAGCCAAGGCCGAAAAGACGCCGCCCCGAAAGAGAGCCAAGGAAAATGTCGATCCTAATAAAACGGTCCTCGGGGTCGAAAACAACCGAACCCTCGAAGAATCGGACAAAATCCAAATGGGCATGATGAATCAATGACCACGAGTCACTTGTCCCGAAAACGGACCAACGATCGCAGCAAAAATAATGACAAACATTCGAACAAAGAAGCAGGAAAGATGCAAATTTCATTTATACAACGGAAGTTCTTTACATCAAAAGAAAAATAAAAGTCCCATGAAGACAAAAAATAAAAAGATAGATGCCAAAGTACGGCCACAACCATCCCATACGACCGGAGAGGATGAATGTTCGGACTCGTCCATCGGGAGTCGTCGACTCGGGACCCGAGTGCACGGTTAGCCCTATCCTCCATCCCTTTGGCCTCCGGTATCGGGCGGAAGATCCTCGATGCCATTCTCAACTTCGTCAAGGGAGACGCCGAGACTTCCACTTCTCGTACTCGGCGACAATAGCGGTATGAGTCTCGGCCGCCTCCACTCTCTTCCAAGATTCTCCAAATCGGCCTCGGCCTTAGTCGGTTGGCTTCCAAGCGAGCCCGGATTCCTCGGGTCATCTCTATGGTTGGCCGCATCCCGGCTCGGCCTTGAAGGTCCATTTGCTTTAATCGTCCCCTCGAGTTAGGTCCTAATACCTCACATCCGGGCCCGCTCCTCGGCTTTCTCCTCGAAAACCCTCTTGCGCTCTTTGAACAAAACGACCTCGGATTCGCGTACCGGTTCCTCTCGGACAAACCCGTAGCATCGACCTTCACCGAATCCGGCCCCCGAAGTTGGAAACCGTGGCCTCGAGTTCATCCAACCGCACGGAGAATTGGGTTTTATCCCGGCTAAGAGAGATCTTGTCGGCCTCGAGGTTCCGATTGTAATCGGTCATGGCAAGAGATCATTCTTCAAACGACGGTTTTCTTCCTTGACCGCATCAAGCTCGGGGCGAAGGTTGGCCAGCTCGGCCACCCGTTTTATTTCTCCCTCCTTCTCCCGAAGAAGGTGTCTATATTTCTCTGTCTCTCGGCCCTGGGCATCGAGTTGGCCCCGGAGATCGTCTATCTCATGTTGGGCACGGGTGAAGGCCTCGTTAACCAGCACCACGCTCTGCGGATGAAACAAACCGAAAAACTTAGGTGAAGAAAAGATGGTATTTTGAGAGTAAAATGAGCAGAAGTGGCTAAAAATCTTACCCGGTTGCCCGCGTGCATACCCTCGTTAATAAGGCACTGCCAAGAGACTCCGACCATTTTGCGTCTGTCCGAATCTGAGGCGAGGGGACGCAAATAGCTCGCCACGCCCACCGGACGAGATAAGAAGCTACAGTCCTCGGGGACGGTGACTACTGCTGATCGGGTTCTCCTTGGCTCCACGCTCGGGGCCGGGAAAATGTTCACCAAACTATCCCTGGCGCCAGACTCGGAGGCCCGATCGGCCGATCTCGTGGCCCGAGGAATAGGAAGATGATCGAAGCCGGCCCGCCGCTTCGGCGGTGGCGGGAGGAGTCCCCGAGAACATATCGTCGAAGTCATCTGCACGCGAGGCCGGTGGATGGACGAACTTGGGCAGCCTCAATATTTTCGACAAAGGCCGTGGCTCCGCGACCCACGGCCCGCGGCTCATGCCGGGAGACGGACCAACGCCCGTGCAGGGGCTTCGATCTCCGGTTCTCGAGTCGCCCTTTTCCGGCCTCGGCCCCGGCTCGAGCCGTTCTCCGGGATCTTTTCCTTTGCAAGGGAGCATCTTCCGAAGAAGTTTCGCCTGAAATGTCGACAAAGTCAATCGACCGAAGAGGAACCGGCGAAAGTATTTCTTCCACACACACGAATGTGGAGAAGGAACAAACGGACCTTCGCCGATAGAAGGAAGGGGCGGAATGGGGACCGCCCTCCGGTATAGGGGCTACGGAGGGACCGAGCGGACTCGAATGATTATATCGGGCTCGGCCTCTCCCCGCCGGCGAGGGCAACGCTCCTGTCCTCTTCCTTTTTGGTGTTGGTAACTTTTCGTGGGTCCTTTTCCTTTTTGAGCATCGTCAAGGACACGAGAAGAACCCGCCGTGTCAAACTCGGATGGCGGTACGGAATGACGGTTCCCGATTCGAGCCTCGGCCACCGAACCTCGGCGACCCGAAAGACAAAACGAGCGAAGGTTGTGAGTTCGGAGGGGCCAAGGGCAGGGCAAAACACATCAAAGCATAAAAGGGAATAAAAGTATTACCATGATTTTGCGCCACCCACCGGCCGCGGGATAGGTGAGCCCATGTTCGATTCTCATAGGGGTGCTGGCAGAGGAGCGCAGTGACCCATTCGCTCAGATCGCGAATAACGGGAGGAACGTATCCGTTGGCTGAATAAAAGCAAAGAGAAAGCAGTAAGGCAACGAGATCGAAGAAGGGCAAGAGAAGGGCTAAATGCGTAAAAACGATTGCCCAAAAGATTCGGACTTACGCTTATCGTTCCATTTCTCCGGGAAGGGCATGTAGCCGGCGGGGATGATATCCTCGGTTTTCACTCGGACATATCGCTCTAACCAGCCCCTGTCCCGGTCTTCGTCCATCTTCGAAAAGAACGGGTTCCGGCTGCGCTTAACAAGTTTTATTACACCGCCCGAAAACCCTCGGGGGTACGAGGGGCGTATCAAGTGACGGCAAATACGAATTCATTCGTTGTTGGCTAAAAACCGGAGATGTGCAACGACCCTCCAAACGATCGACCAATCCGTGCCAAAGTCACACCGTAGGTCCGGCACATGTCGAGAATGACCGGATCAATCGGAGGATCGATTTTGAGAGTAAAAGGGTAGGTATACGAACAAGAACCCTCTCGGTGCTCGGTGATAGATTCGTCCGGGCCCGGTGCAAAAACCCTTACCGGGCGGGTGTCCCATCCACAGTCGGAACCCGGTGACATCGGTGGAGCATCAGGGAAGTGAGATTCCGAAGCCGTGACATCTTGGAAACATGAAAGAAGAGCATCGAATGTAGAACTTGAGGAAGTGAAGAGCGGGATCGGCAAGTCGGCGAACGTCAGAAGGCAATGCTCGAACCAAAATGCTTGAGAAGACGATGGCAAAATCGATTCTTTTTTCACAAAATATGAAGCGATGGATCGAGCGGCAAATCGATTGTTTATGGAGAAAACAAAAGAACGCAGAAATGAGGAGGAGTTAGAGAAAAACGAAGCATAAAAGTGGTAAAACGAAGCATAAAAGAGGAACGGTTACCGAGGGCGACCAACCAGATTTCGCCACGTGCCCCGTTATTAATGAGACGCGACTCGAAACGACTGGCAAAAGGCGGTTGACGGGAGCCGACCATTCGGGAAAGGACGCGTGGCCAATAAAAGGGGAAACGTTACGTGTTGGCTCCCGCCAAAATGAAGAGATAAGAACGAGATGGCCGAATCTCCGGTTTCGAAAGTTATTCACTCCCCGTTATTCCGATGGATCGGCATGACGGGAAGTGAGGGGCTATCTGTATACGGTGAAAACCGGATATGGCCCAAACCGGGGATAAAGAAGAAGTAGGGACATACCGGATGCTACCCGATCCTTTCCGGGGAAGGGTCTCGAAATGAGCCTCTCTTCTTCGTTATTGAAATGGCCGAGACCGCTTCTCGGGAGTCCGTAGCCGTCGATCCGGATAGTCAGCGTCCCGAGTGACCGTTAGTCCGAATAGCGGGTGCGAGATCCACGCGTCCGTAGCCTCTCGCCGCCATGGTCGCCCACCAACCATGCGTGTGTCGACGGCGCCGTCGGTCTAATCCCACACCAAATCCGCTCGTAAGCTGTCCTTGTTATTATTATTTTATTAGTTCACATTGTACAAAGCCCATGGAGGCAACACTATAAATAGGCATCCTCCTTTGGAGGCCGTTGGCTCTGGTGTTCTAAAAGAATACTTGTAATAAAATAGATCATATATATACAATCTTTCCCTCGATTAATTCGGCGTCGTTTCGCTCAAGTTTATAGTGTGATTTAATCCATCAAGTATTCCATACCGTCCGTACGCGACTATATTCACAAACAAATCGCCACTATTAGCCTTTTCACTAAAGAACTCTTGAATATTTACTCTCTCCATTTCATACGTACCAAGATCCAAGCACATATCTTATACCCACTTACAAATTCAATTGATTATCCGATTTCGGGGTAAACAACCACAACGGTCTTTTATGCGCAGCCTTACCTTGCATTTCTGCAAGAGGCTGTTTCCACGGCTCGAACCCGTGACCTCCTGGTCACATGGCAGCAACTTTACTAGTTACGCCAAAGCTCCCCTTCAACATCAACCAAGTTTCTCTATGAAAATTCATAAGTTTGCTTTCTTAGATATTAAAACATTCTTTATAGTTTGGCTATGATACCTACAATATTAATTTTATAAAGAATCTATTGAAATTTTATTAAGGCAAATCTTTATTTTTATTAATTTATATTGGACAAAAATTAAGAATAAATTATTATAAAATTAAAATTAAAATATACATAAAAAGAGTCCATCATGAATAACCTTCGATTATACTCATATTTATCATTGTGCAACACTTCCACCATTGATTCAATGGTCCATTTTTTTTTCTTGAGATCAGCTAATTGTCGACATGCTCACATGTCTTTAAATTTGTATTTCTTACAATTTCTTTTATACTAGGCTAGTAGCTAAGCAAACGCCAGAGTATTCTTTGAAAATTTTATTACTTACAAAAAGTTCATTAGTTATTTTAAATTTAAATCACCTAATTATGATTTCAACTCATTTTCCAATTATATATGCGAAAAATTATTTTCAAGATCAGCTTCCTAATAGGGGTAAATAATAAATATAACTTAGATTTCTCTATGGAGAATTTTCTTTTTACCCATTTGGTCAGGTTTGCAATTATAATTGTTGCATTTTTTAAATTTAAAAAATGAAAAAAACAATAGCTATGTCATTCCGAGTTAAATTTCATAAAAATCTTCTATACAATCTGTTTCAATACCTCTCAACAAATACAGATAAATCACATCTTGTTTATCAAGATGAATCGATAAGAAGCCATTTGTTAATTACTTCCTCTGGTTCATAATAAGTGTCAATTTAGTCTTTTTATTTTGGTTCAAAATAAGTGTGCACTTATATAATCAAGATGAAATTAATTATTTTCTTCCAAATGAACCCTATTTAGATAACTGAGGTTTTATGTATTAAGAAAACTATATTAATTAGGTAGTATTTAATTAAGGGTAATTTTTTCAAAATAACTATTTAATTCTAGGAATTAGTATTTTCTTAATGGGTATAAAAAAGGCCAAGGGGACTCTTATTTGCAACTGGAGGAGTCATAATCATAAGGTGTTGATTTGAAAATAAATCGAAATCGAAATCTCCATTTCTTTTTATAAATCAAATCCTTATATTATATTACTGTAATAATTCTGAGAATGAAAGAAGAATTTTAATATATTATAAATTGTAAAGTCTAAAAAATGAGTGATTAAGAAGTTTTATTCACAACCAGTATTCTTTTCCTCTTGTCTCCTTTCTTAGACCTGATAGATCATTTAATTCTTTAGTATTCAGCTTTTTCATATGGGATAGATAGATCACATTTTAGTCTGTAACTTTGAATTTTGGTTATCAAACAGGATCTGAATCATTTTCATTTTTCTCCTACTTGAGCACTAATATCACATACTCTCCACTAAGAAAATTATGAAAGTGGGTTTTCATGGAACCTGTTACACCTCGGAACTTCAGGTTGTCGTGAGGTGATTAGACTAACGCAAGTTAAGGTGTACTTGAAGTCCCTACAAGTAATAAAGGATACTTAATACTTCTAATTAAAATTCCAAAGACATTTGAGGCAAAAGCGGACAAGTTCGTCAAAGAAAGTTAAGGCAGAGTCTTGTTTGGGAGAATTTCACATCATTTGAGTTAAGCATTGCTTAGCATCATCTTGAGGAAGATATATAGAGCCCCTTGGATGGTTAATGAAGTTTTATATAAGTGCCAAGAAGGTTTCATAAGGATTGGAGGTCAAACGAATCAAAGAGAGCACGATTTCGCGAAACCGGGCAAAATAGGGCAGTGTGCGCCCGCATACTGAGTCTGCTGAGCCGCACACTGTGCGCCAACTCTTCAAAATTGGAGATATCACTGCCCAGAACCTCCCCTAAGTGGAGGGGAGAGTGTGCGACCGCACACTTAGTGTGCAAGGTCGCATACTCTCCGCTAACTCGGTCGGGGGGCGAAAATGCCACCTTTTTAAATCCCAAATTACCCTAAGTTCATTTCTAACTCCTCCCATTTATTTCTCCACCTCTCTGGACATTTACAAGGATTTATTGAAGGTTCCATACCACTTTACACCTTTCCATAACCATCTAAAGAGGGAATCATCATTTACACCCCAAGGTAATCCAAGGAAAGTGATTGTTCTTGATTCCTTGCAAAGTTGGAGTGAACTTGATCTTGAAGGGGATTGAGCTGGGCGAGATTCCTTGAATATACGGTGTGTTTTTCATCTTATTTATATGGTTGGATGGATGTAAAGGTTTAGCGATCCCCTAGAAAGGAAAAGAATTAAAGTGGAGAAGCCATGGGTGTTGTAGTGAGGAAGATGACTATGGTGCAACTTAAAAAGGGGATTTTGATGGGAGTTGATGTTAAATCGAATACAATTACTCGAATATGATATTATGTATGTTAATAGTATGCTTTGGGAGTTGTTTTATGATATGGTGAAAGTTAGAGAAATAGGGGAAATGCTGCCCAAATTCCATTAGCCTTTAGTTGCTCTAAATTGAACTTAAGTGTATTTTCTATGATCTAACCTTAGTACGAACTCTCTTGTATGTAGAATTGTGAGCTTGGAAGGAAAGTGTTAGTCGATAAAGTTAAAGAGACGTAATGGTATGTAAGGCTATTCCCTCTTCTATCTAAGGCATGACTCTTACAGCATGATTTCCCCTCCTTTTCCATGACTTTCTTACATCCCGAAAGCTACAAGTCTATGATCATTAAGAGCCCGTCCTGAGATAAAGATAGAGATGCATTATGATAACGATAATGATAATGATGATTCTATGTCTAGAGATTCTAAAGCTTATGGCAGGATGCTATTATGGGATCAATGATCTAGATGTATGATTTCCTTGATTGTTATTCATTATTGATAGTCTCACCTCATAATGCTAGTTCCTTCAAGGCGAGACATGATGAATATGATGGTCCTATAAGATAATCGGAGGTTATCGACCTTACGTCACTCCGATAGAGTTACAACTTTTACTTGAGCCCTTATCCATGCTTCATGTTGAACGTATAATGATGATTACACTGTGCCTAGATGGCCGGGCAGCACCGCTAAGGCGGCAGCTTATTGCACCGTGTCTATATGGCATGGGAAGACACCACTAGTGGGAGGCGTGAAATGATTACCTCGGACGCGGGAGGCCTGGACGCGGGCAAATGATGTGATTGATTCATACAGCTTACATATGTATGTGTGCTATGTTTTAAAGGTAAAAATGAGCATGCATGATTCCGCCTCAAGAGGTAAGCAATTGCAGTTATACTTTCTTCTTATGTTTTCTATAATTCCTTATCATGTTATCATATATGCCTTACATGGGCACTCGACATTGTTCGTATCGTTCTTTCTTTTATGGACACTGTGTTCATGCCCACAGGTAGACAGGGAGGCGGTACAAATTCATAGGAGCCTACCAGCAGCTACATAGGAGCACTCCACTACTCCGGAGGTGCTACATATTGATATATTCTTTTGTGCACATATTTGGCGCATGGCGGGGTCCTGTCCCGTCATTATGACTTCAGTACTTCAGTTAGAGGCTCGTAGATACCTGTGTGTGGGTTGTAGATGTTATGAGACTTCTTCAGTGTATATTTTGTGGCCTCGTGGGCTTATGCATATATACATGTTTCGGGGAGATTTAGAAATTGGTTTATGACAACTTTTATGTTGAAAATGACATATGTCCAGGTTAAGTATGATAGATAGCATGATGAGAGGTGCTCCGTAGCCAGCTCCGGGTATCCGTCATGGCCCACTAGTTGGGTCGTGACAGAACCTTTCACCTAAATAATCTTTCATGTTTAACTTTTGCTACGTCCTTTTTTTCCCACCATTTGTTACGTCGTCATTATTCAATTTTTACTTTGGTAAGTCATTATTCTGTTCTCCAAATTTTCTCAATAAATCTTATTTTCTAACTGAGGAAACAATTAACGGACTGAATCATATGCAGATAAACTTGCATAAAACCTAGTACTGAAGAACTCTTTGTAAATTAACATAATAGAAGTGGGAGAAAATTAAACCGAAGGTAAGAGAAAATAAAAGAAGAATAAAGAAAACGTCAAACTCCATTGTTATTCTCAACAATGAATTGAACGTGCAGATATACTTGCAAAAAAAATATTGTGTAGTACCTGACATTACTAGTGGAAACCGATCAATTTGTTTTGCTTTGTGACTTTAGGAGACCATCCACATTCAATAAATCCAAAGGTATTGAAGCTTTCTCCTTTTGAAAAATGCAAAGAGATAAGCCTCAAACTTACACCTACACGTAATGGCAAAATTGAATACTATCATAAAAATACTGGCAATTGGTTGATGAAAAAAACTATCAAAAGTTGAAGTCACACATTGTTATAAAAAACTGAATTGATAGTTTTTCTTATTATTTTTTTCTTTCTGTTTTTGTCTTTTTATTTTAATTCTTTAATTTTTTTAAAATAGAATTTATCTTGTGATGACACTTGTCATCCTATCATGCGTTTGCCTCTCCTATTCTATATAAATAGATATAGATATAGATCCTTTGAATTGGAGTCCGTCCAAGTATCAATGGAAAGCATACTAAGTGAGTGCGTGCAAAACAGCCGGCGGCACTTTATGCACCGCAACGCCATTTTCATGTGCGAACGCCTCTGTGCCCAATTCCCCTCTGAGGTCTTTTTCACCACCCATTCTGTTTTTTACTTTTCATAAATAATTTTTTTCTTGTTTTCACTTTATTAGTCTTTGTAAACATATACTTCCTCCGTTTTAATTTATATGAACCTATTTTTTTTTTTAGTTCGTGTAAAAAAAGAATGACCCTTTCTATATTTGTAAACACTTTACATTTATGCAATGATTTATAGCCACATAAAATATATGTGATTCATTTAACACCACAAGTCTAAAGTCTTCTTTTCTTTTTTAAATTTCGTGCCTAGTCAAATAGATTCACATAAATTGAAACGGATGAAGTCAATTTTTCATAGTTTATAATGAATTAGGTTGGTTCTAGTTTATAATGAATTAGGTTGGTTCTTGGAAATGCCGTGATTAGGTTTAACTTTCTTAAATTTAGTGGAATTAGCGTCTGTTTGCTTTTCTTTGCGTTGTTGAATTTGAGTCAAGAAAGTGTTTGGCGAGAAGGATTTAACGCAGAACTGTAGTATAGTAGAGTAATATTTATTAGTAGTCTTGATAAAAAAAAAAAAAAAAAATTATCAGCACGGTGGTACTTGCATTTTGTTAGTCTTCTTGCAATTTTTTTTTATTTGTATATGGATGACACACGATCCAAATTTTCTTTTTGAATGGTACCAAACAATTAGCTTCTTGAATGTTGAATTAGGGTGAGAATATTATTGAAACACAAGAGGGAGGGGTATCCTTTTAAATTTTACTGAGTCGACTTGTAGTTTTGATTGTCGATTGCCCTGTATGTCTGGAAGAAACTGATTAGTAAACAAATAAAGATAAGTAAAGTAATGCAGAATAAAATGAAATAGATTATTATACTGGTTCAGATCACCGTTGTGGTGCCTAATCCAGTCCCCTTGGGTTACAAGGGTTTCCTTAGAGCCTTTTGAGTAACTTGATTACAGAGTTGGTTCAAGCATGAACCGAGTATCCTTTCTCTTGAATTCTGAGTTGACAGCCTCAACTTGTATAGTGACCTACTCTCTCTTTCTTTTTTCTAACACTGATAAACTTATATGAATATAGTGCTTTGTTACAAGATCAAGAGTGAATAGGAATATTGCTCAAGTGAAGGTGTAAGTATCTTCGGCTTGCAAGGGCTGTATTTATACTTAATGCTTTCAGTGCTTCCAAATCATGACAGGTTGTGATGAATCAATCTATCCATTCGATTGATTCTGATTTGCTTGCTCTAAGGTAACCTAAGGGAGTTTTTTCTCAATCAGGGATTTTAAGTATTCGCTGATTGATCTTGCTTCTTCATTCCTTTTGTAGTTGACGCCGCTTGACTCTTTAGTGAGTTGTCTTGATTTCCTTTCCTTAGCTATGAATGGTGTAAAATCTTCTTGATTGATCTGCATCCTTCAGTTCACCAGCCTGATGATTGAACCTTCGGTGGACTTGATTTATTTTCTTTCCTTTTGGAGTTGTCTTGTGTATCTTTTCCTTCTGTACTCTTGATGCGAATTTGACTTATTTTCTTGCCTGCTAGAGTTGCCTTGTATACTTCTTCTTTTGGTATTCCTTGATGTTGTTTGCATTTTAGGGGTTTTCCCCCTTTCGTATGATGCTTTCTTGAATACATCTTCTTCCTTTTTGGGTTATTTGCACATTAAGAAGGTCATCATTAAAACACTTCCAATAACTTGACTTTACTAAAGCTAACAATCTCCCCCTTTTTGATGATAACAACCAAAAAGGAATGTGACACTTTACTTCCCTGAAAAATGTGTTCCTCCCCTTGAGCCTGTGCTGGTACTACTCTGACTTCTCCCCTTTTGGCATCATCAAAAAACAAGAAACAAGCAACATATGCAAAAAAAAAAATAGTAACACTAAACACTGTCCTAAGCACATAGATTTCGAGGACACAAACAGTTCGTAATAGTAGCAACATAACAATAAAACAGAGTTTTGAGGACATACATAGTCCTCAGCAGTAGCAAAAACAACACAACAAGTTCAAATATCAGTCCAAAAGTACATCCCAAAACATAGGGTTTTAAGAGAAGCATTTCCAAAAGTATTTGAGGGTGTTGATGACTCTGTCAGAGAAGGAATTGTAGGACCTTTCAATGTCCCTAGAGAGAGTTGAATAGGAGTTCTGAACAGCCATGGCTAGGTCAGTGTTGGAGGTTGTAGCTCTTCTGGATAGAGAGTCGACTCACTCTATCAGCCTGGTCACAGTCCTTACTCCTTACCTTTGAAATCCTTCCATGCTGACTCGTAGCTTTCCAACATCACTACCCACTTCTTTGGATGTGCTCAACACCTTCTCAAGAGTGCCTTGAATCTTCTGTAGGCTTTCTTCCACTACAAAGACGACGTTGCTTCACCTCAGCAATATCCTGTGTCACATTTGGAATTGGAGTAGTGGCTTGATCTGGTTCAGTTTTCACCTTGAAAGCAAAGATCCTTCTTGGTCCATTCATTGTTAGAGAACACAAAATTCATACTTGCAAAAGAACAATTATCATAAGTTGAATTAACCTCTACTGCGGGAAAATCAATGAGATCCACTAACTGGTCCTTTAAGATACAAGATATGATCATACCATAGAGAAGACTCGCAGTGGGGGAAGTGTCCTCAGCACTCTCAAGCATGTACTCCATGAATCACGTTGCCTAATTGATTCGATATTTCTTAAGCAGACAGTACACCACATAGACATCCCTATTTGTAATGTTGCTTGGAGAGCCAAGTCATGGTAACAGAGTGGTTGTAGCAATGTGAACAAGAAATCCTCTCTCCTAGATATATTTAATTTCGCCCAAGTCATAGCTTAATTGTGGGATGAGAACTACGAAAATTATGCCGCAAATCGTATAAGTTGTTGTAGTTGTTGTCGTTGTGTTTGTTGTTATACTACGTATATACGAAAATAAAGAAGTATATACAAGCATCGGTATAGGAATTTATATCAGGCTGTTTTGGAAGTGATTTAAGAATGGATTTAATTCTAGTTTGATATGAAATTGTTGGTATTGTTGTTGTTGGTATTTTGATTAATGTTTGGGCTGAATTGGAATCTCGAGGATTATTAAGTTTTCAGGGGAAATGCTGCCCGAATTTTGTTAAGTAACGTGCTAGCTTAGGCTTTGGATTTTGAGCGCGCCATAGTTAACACTTGATATCAATAATGTTGTTGTAGATTGGGAAACCCTGGATCTGATTTACGGTTAGCTTGGAGCGGATAAGGTATGTAGAGCCTACCTTTCCTTCTTTTGGCATGACCTTTATGAAATGAACAAATAACGTATATGTATGATTCTAAGGAAAATTTTATTCTTAGCGCCACTAGGATGGCCGATGTCTTTGATTTCCATAAATACTCCATGTGGTTTGATATGTATATACATGACGTTCAAAGATTTTAGTTGGTATATTTCCGAATGTTGTTCGAAAGAAAATCGATATGGCTAAAGTCTTTGATGAATATTTTGATACGTAAATATGATCTTAAAGTCCCTATTTGATTTGGTCCATATCATTATTCGGAAGTTTCCTAATATGAATGATACTTGAATTTCGAAATATGGCTTATGAAATGTTTTTAGGTTCCGTACTTCAACAGCTCGTAACTTTCGTAGACTAACCCGGATTTACTTGAAACGTTTTTGTGATTTACTAATGATTTCAAGAAAACTAGTTTTGTACTAAAGGAAACATAAAGTCGATTTTCAAAACCACTCCGAAGGGAGTGCGAGATTTTATTATTTAGACTTCCAAACCCCTCTGAAGGGGGTGCGAGATTTTCGAGCCTAAGCTATTAGGTGATTTCATGACGTGACTAAGTGTGCTATATAATATATGGCCTCAGCTTATACCTGAGTGTGCTATGGCCTCAGCTTATGCCTGAGTGTGCTATGGCCTCAGTTTATGTCTGAGTGTGCTAGGTGACACATGGCCTTAGTTTATGTTATGGATTTTCTTTAAAAGAGATTTCCATACATTGCATATTTGCATTCATGCCCGAAGGGGACATTATTGATATAGAGCGGAAGCGGGCCCCGAAGGGGCCATTATTGATATGAGTTTTTGCGAGCCGGCTGCCGAAGGAGCCATCATTAATTTGCCGGAAGCGGCACGTGTGTTGCATTGCATTATTCACTTAAAGGAGGTGTGTTAGATTACATTATTTATTTTGAAAATGTTAGTTAGATTGTAATTATTTACTTGAAGCTTTGCTTGAGATTTTGTGTACATATTTACATTTCTTCCGGAATGGGTCAGGTATTGGGTTGGTTATGATTCCTTCTTTCCTAAATTGTGCGATGGTTATCATTTATTCCCCGCACATATTCGGACATATTTCGTACATGACCCCCTTTCTTCGGGGCTGCGTTTCATGCCGCACGTGTATACGGATGAGTGAAGATGTTCCAAATGGAATTGGCGAGCTCCATTTTCTCCCGAAGTGCTTTGCCGAGTCGAATGTTAGAGTTGTGGTACTTTGGGTCATGTTAGAGACTTTGCAGACAGAGTCGAGTGTATGATATCAGTTTGTACGCGGCTAAGTGGGTCGATATATCATTATCCATTAGATTACAGATTTCATACTATTGCAGATTTTATTTGATTTTGAAAAAGATGAACAACATGTTTGTTTTCCGAAATTTTTTCATTATGTGCTTATGTCATGATTTAAGGGCCAGCATGTTTATGAGTATGCTTCTGGCGTGGGGTTAGGATGTGTATTGATGCAGCACGGTAAAGTCATCGCTTATGCTTCGAGACAATTGCGGAAACATGAAAAGAACTACCCAACCCATGATCTCGAATTGGCTGCAGTTATTCATGCATTAAAAATGTGGAGACATTATTTGTATGGTGTGCATGTTGATATCTATACAGATCACAAGAGTCTCCAATATATTTTCAAACAGAAGGAGTTGAATGCACGAGAGCGGTGGTTAGAATTATTGAAGGATTATGATGTGAATATCTTATACCACCCCGAAAAAGCAAATGTAGTAGCCGATGCGCTTAGCCGCCGATCAATGGGTA
The DNA here is from genome assembly GCF_029784015.1 of Lycium ferocissimum. Taxonomy (NCBI): domain Eukaryota; kingdom Viridiplantae; phylum Streptophyta; class Magnoliopsida; order Solanales; family Solanaceae; genus Lycium; species Lycium ferocissimum. The sequence continues at coordinate 68,034 of NW_026725670.1, forward strand.
GCTTAAGTGAAGTCCCCTCGGAGAAGAAAGAAATGATTCATGAACTCCATCAGCTAGCTCATCTTGGAGTACGTCTAATTGATTCAGGCAATGCAGGAGTTAGTATTAATAATCCTACAGTCTCATCCTTGAATACGGAAGTGAAAGAGCGACAGTATGAAGATCCCCAATTGAATCATTATAGAGATATGTTTCATGCAAAGGAGGAGTCTCCATTTGAAACTTCTATAGATGGGATTCTTAGATACCGGCAAAGTTATGTGTTCCGAATGTTGCGAGTTACGACGCCGAATTCTAGAGGAAGCTCATTGTTCTCGGTACTATTCATCTAGGAACGACAAAGATGTATCACGACCTTAAGATGATGTATTGGTGGGATGGCATGAAAAGAGACATAGCAAAATTTGTAACCCAATGTCCAAATTGCCAGCAAGTGAAGATAGAACATCAAAAGCAAGGAGGATTATTACAAGCGATGGAAATTCCTACATGAAAATGGGAAGTGATCAATATGGATTTTATTGTGGGACTACCTCGTTCTAGAGGCAAATATGATTCTATATGGATAGTTGTGGATAGATTGACGAAAGCAGCTCATTTTCTTCCGGTCAGAACCACCTACTCAGCAGAAGATTATGCAAGGTTGTATATCAAGGAGATTGTGAGACTCCATGGTATTCCGATATCCATTATTACAGACAGAGGAGCACAATTCACAGCCAAGTTTTGGAGATCTTTTCAGGAAGGTCTAGGTACTCAAGTAAGGCTTAGCACGGCATTTCATCCGCAAACGGATGGACAAGCCAAGCGTACCATTCAGACTTTGGAGGATATGCTACGAGCATGCGTACTAGATTTTAGGGGTAGTTGGGATGACCACTTGCCCCTAATCGAGTTTGCATATAATAATAGCTATCATTCCAGTATCCAAATGGCTCCGTATGAAGCCTTATATGGAAGGAAGTGCAGATCTCCAATTGGATGGTTTGAAGTCGGAGAAGTGCAATTAATAGGCCCCGAGCTGATTCAACAAGCTGTAGAAAAAGTTAAGGTGATCCGAGATCGGTTGTTGACAGCCCAAAGTCGCCAAAAATCTTATGCGGACAACCGCCGGTGAGATATAGAATTTCAAGTTGATTATTGGGTATTTTTAAAAGTGTCGCCAATGAAAGGGGTGATGAGATTTGGTAAGAAAGGAAAGCTAAGTCCTCGATATATTGGACCCTATAAGATTATTCGCAAGGTGGGTCAAGTAGCCTATGAATTGGACTTGCCTTCAGAGCTTGAACTAGTCCATCCAGTTTTCCATGTCTCAATGCTCTGCAAATGTGTTGGAGATCCTACAAGGATTGTACTAGTCGACGATGTTCAGATCACAGAAAAGTTAGCCTATGAAGAGGTGCCTATTGCCATGCTAGATAGGCAAGTACGGAAACTTCGGAATAAGGAAGTAGTTTCAGTCAAAGTCTTGTGGCAAAATAACAATCGAGAAGACATGACTTAGGAAGCGGAAGAGAAGATGAAATCCGCATATCCGCAATTATTTCAGCCCCCGGGAGAGATCTATGATGAGACATCGAGATTATGAGGTATGTATGCTTTTCTTTTATGCATATGGGTCGTGTGTGGCCAATTTATATTGTTATTGTGTTGTGTCCCTGTGAGGCAATGTTATTATGGGTTGTTGTGACAGGATGGTAGCGCCATATTATAGGGGAAACTCTGGCGAAATTTTCCTAGAATCCCAGACGACTTAACATTCGAGGACGAATGTTCCAAAAGGGGGGAAGAATGTTACACCTTGGAAAATTCCTCGTTAGCGTACAGTGAATAGGCCATCGAAGATTATGATGAATACGGTGTTTCGATAAGCAAGAAATAGCATTTGAGGGTCCTAATTAAGATTTCCAAAGACATTCAAGATAAGGGGAGGAAGTTGTTAAGGAAAGCAAGTCACATGCCGTGTGTCGGACATGATTTACGAGTATCGAGTTAATGATGTTTTAATGATGCTTTGAGGAAGAGTTATAACGTCCTTTAGATTGGTATTGAGATGTTAAACAAGTGTTAAGAAGGTTCCATACGGATCAGAGATCAAACGAGTTGACGAGAACAAGTCTCGGAAAAGTCGGGCAAACATACGGCCGGACATGCGCGTATAAAATCTACAGACCGTATGTCCAACCGTAGATTCAGCCCAGTATAACATGTCTCATTGGACCAGATCTACGGCCAGACATACGGCCAGTAGAAAACATACTGACCGTATGTTGGTCCGTAGATCTTGGTCGGGACAGGTTTGGGATTAATATAAGGGACCTCTCCCTCATTTTAATTCATTTCCTCTTTCATCTCCACAACTCAAGAAATATCTAGAACACTCCATACACTTCATCCATAAGAACACCAAGGAAATTGATGATCAACTTCATCAAACCAACAAGAATCAAGAGTGTGAAACCCATTAAAGTCATCCAAGTCAAGAAATCCCAAGAAAGGTGAAATAGGGTTTTGGTGTAAGAGGTGTATTACCATTCAAGGCTTATTCCTCCATCATCTAAGGTGAGTTTCATGATCTTTCCATGTTGTTTGAAGTATTTATAGGTTGAAACACTCGGATTGTAGAATAGTAGAGAAAATGGGTCATAAATGGGTGAATAGTATCAATGTTGAGTAGTAGTTAAATAAATCATGAAAATGGATATGTTGAGATTATAAACACATTATAAATGACATTTAGAACGTGGAATATGTATTGTATGAGAAAGAACGTGATAATGGACTTCGGTCATGATTATGGAGAATTGGAGTGGAATCGTGAAATGTGAAAAATGCAAGTGAATGATGATTATTGTATACGATATGGTAATTGTTATTATGAATGTTTGGGAGTTGATATGGAATATGGAGGAAGTCGTATAAACAAAGGAAATGCTGCCCAATTTTCTCTAGCTTTAGTAAGTACGTTCTTATGATTGTTTAGCTAATGTCGATACGAATTCCCTTGAAGGTATAAATGAGTGCATTAAAGGAGAACGAGCAAGCAATAGAGTAGTTAAACGACAAAGGTATGTAAGGCTCGACCTTTCTTCCTAAGGCATGAATCCTATGCATGATTTTCCTCTTTCTTCATGAATTTCCTATGTTTTGAAAGACTAAGAGCCTATGTCCATGAATAGTCATATGAGATAAGAAATACGCTACGAGTGCGATAATGATAATGCTAAGTTCAAGCCTAAGGATTCTAGAGATTACGATATGATGTACCTACAAGGTTAATGATGTTGACTACGATGCATTGATGTTTTCCTCATGTACACTCACCTTAAAATGTAGTCCCTCCAAGGTGAGATATAATGACTATGATTACTCCATAACGTAATCGGGGTTACGACCTTATGTCACCCCGATATAGCTATAGTTGCCTTCAAGTTCTAATGTATGTTTTGATGATAAATGTGTAATGATGTTAAATTATGATAAAACCATGATATGCCTATGAGATGACTAATAATGATAAGTATATGATATGTACGATAATACGATTACACCGCGCCTAGATGGCCGGGCATGTCACCGCTACGGCGGGTTGCATACGATTACACCGCGCCTAGATGGGCGGGCATGTCACCGCTAAAGGGGGATGCTATGTTTACACCGAGCTTAGAGGGCCGGGCATGACACCACTAGTGGGCTGCATATGATGGTTACCCGGACGCGGGTGAACGATGATGATGTATGACTGGTATGATGATGTATGAATGGTATGATGATGTACACGCTATGGTAATTCATATGATATGTTACGTATGGTATAAGTATAAAATGTATCTATTCAAAGGTTATGACTTCATCTTATGTCTTATGAATCCTCTATTATGTTCATTTCATTCACGCCTTACATACTCAGTACAATATTCGTACTGACGTCCGTTTTCTTTGGACGCCGTGTTCATGCCCACCGGTTGGCGGGGAGGCACGTCTGGACCCATAGGAGCTAGTAGCTAATTTGAGAGCACTCCATTTTCCGGAGGTGCCATTGATTATTCTTTTTTGGTACATATATGTATATATTCATGATTTGGGCACGACGGGTCTGTCCGTCTATATGTCTAGTACTCTAGTAGAGGCTCGTAGATACGCAGTGTGGGTATTATGGTCCCATAGTCGTCATGTATATGCATGTATATGTACATTATTATTTTGATAGCCTAAAGGACTGATGTTTATAAAGTAAATATGTTTTAAATGGAAGTCGTTTTCTATGGTTATGAATGATGAGAAATATGAATGAAGGCAGGATAAGTAATATAATGAGCGGTGCTCGGTGGTTAGCCCCGTGTACCCGTCATGGCCCTAGTCGGGTCGTGACATGTATCCTGGACACTGGGGTTAGTATCAATAAACACAACATGTGTAGATTCTTCAATTGACATAATTCTTTTATTGTATACTCTAAACGACACCTTTAGTTGGTGCGTATCCCATAAAAATACCTTCATCACTGTGAGGATCAAATTTGCCAAGATTTTCCTTACCATTGTTGTGTATAAAGCATTTACATCCGAAAGGATAGAAATATCTTATGTTAGGATGTTTACCTTTCAAGAACTTGTAAGGCGTTTTCTTTAGAACTGGCCTTATCAAACATCGATTTAGGATATGACATGCAATGCTTACAGCTTCCGCCCAAAACCGATCAGGTAGCCCTTGTTCTAAAAGCATTGTTCTTGCAGTATCTTGCACAGATCGATTCTTTCTTTATGCAACTCCATTTTGTTGTGGAGATCGTGGTGGAGAGAAGGTTTGGGTGTATCCTTGTTCCGCACAAAATTCTTCAAATGACCTGTTCTCAAACTCCTTTCCTTGATCACTGTGAATGGTTGAAATGAAGTATCCCTTTTTCTCGTTGAACTCTTTAACAAAAAATCTCAAATTGAGTGAAGGCTTCTTCTTTGAGTTAGAAAAATAACCCAAGTAAATCTAGAATAACCATCTACAATGACAAATGCATATTTCTTTCCATCTATGGTAGCAGTTCTAATGCGGCCAAAAAGATCCATATGCAATAATTGAAAGGGTTTGGTGGTGCTAACAATGTCCTTAGGATTAAAAGAAGATCGAGTTTATTTTCCTAGTTGACAAGTGTCACAAATATGATCTTTTGAAAAATTCAATTTGGGGAGTCCTAGGACCAAATCATGCTTAGAGAGTTTTTCAAAATATGCATGCTAGTATGTCCTAATTTTCTATGCCAAAGCCAAGGATCACTAGCTATTGATGCAAGACAAGTAAGCGTAGGCAAATCAACATTACTAAGGACATAAATATTTTCTACTCTTTCACTGAAAATGATGATATTCCTTGCTGCATGACTCAGTGTGCATTTTATAGTATATAATAGAACTTTGAATCCCGCATCACATAGTTGATTGATACTCAGAAGATTATATTTGAGTCCATTTACTAGGTATACTTCCACTAGGTCACATAAGGGACTCAGAGTAATGCTTCCAACTCCAACAACATCTCCTTTTGCATTATCCGCGAACCTGATTTGTCCTCCATCTATCGTTTTCACGGTTTAGAAATTATTCCGTTTACCCGTCATATGTCTGGAACACCCACTGTGAATGACCCACATATTCTTTTTAAAGGTCTTCTTGGGTTGTTCCTGCTAAACAAAGAAATCAGTTTCTTTTAGGTACCCAAGTGCTCGAGGGTCCTTGGGGGTTAGTTGTGTCTTGCCCTGAGATAGTATTTTAGGCCTCTAAACCCATTTTCCTGATTTGGTTTTCTTTTAGTTGCAATTGAAAGATTTATGACCTAATTGACCACAGGAATAACATGAAAAAATGTTTTTAGGAAAATCTATTGAGGTAGAGTAGAATTCAGTTAAGGACATGTCGGAAGTCGACTGGTTCCTAAAAAAATCACCATTATTATTATTTCTCAAATAGGATCCATTTGATTTAGCAGAACTATGACTAGGTGATTTCTTAATGTTGTTCAATTACATTTTGATCTTGCCCAATTCCTCTTCAAGCAAGTCTACTTCGATTTGACTTGCTTCTAGAAGAATTTGCCATTCCATTTTTTTTTGCCAACTTTTTATATTCATCAATCATCTTTTGAAGGTCATCAGCGACCAGATCAAGAGATGCTTGAAGCTCTATACATTTTGGACAGTTAGGAGTTCTTACCTCACTGGTTTCTCCAATAACCATAAAGCACGTGTTGGCTACATTTTCTGGTTCTGCATCTGACTTATCTTCATCACTCTATGCTCTATAGGAACTGGAGGTATGTTGCTTCCTGTAGTTCTTCTTTTTAAGAACTAGACACTCTACTTTGATGTGTCCGCGTTTTCCACATTAATAGAATCTATCATCATTCTTTTGTTTATCATTGTTTTTGTACATGTTACGAGGTTTCTGCCTTCTTTTCATCATAATGCTTTTGACTCCTCGGTTGATCATAGCCAGAGCTTCATTGCTTTCATCATCCTCATCACTTTCATCTGTAGTAGCTTTAAATGCAACACCTTTTTCTTTTCCTCCTTTGAATATCTTTTAAAATGTTTAGTCTCAAAAGCTATTAGATTTCCCCTGAGTTCATCATAGGTCATGTCATCCAGCTTTTCCACTTTCTAGAATAATGGCTTTTGTTTTCCATGCCTTAGGTAGATTTCTTACTTTTTTTCTCTTGTTGTCCACTTGTATACACTTTCCCCAGGGACTTGAGCTCGCTTACGATCTTACTGAATCGAGTGAACATAGATTCAATATCTTTCTTCATGTTGAAGAGCATCAATTCTTAATTTCCTGACTTTTGAAGTGCTTTCATTGGTGACTTTCACTTTGTCCCACATTTCTTTAGCTGTTTCGCAAGTTGATATCTTTCCGTACTCCTCACCGCTAACTACACAATAAAGCAAACTTATAGCTCTAGAATTAGTTTCAATTACCTTTTGTTTCTCTTTGGTGACTTCGAAAGATGTCATATAAATTTTTCTTTTTGATTCCTTTGTATCAAAAATTGGGACTAGCTTTGGCCCTTTCTTGATCACGAGTCATGCTTGGTAGTCAGTTGTTAGAACGAAGATTTTGAATCATTCTTTCCAGTGATTGTAATGTTGACCATTGAAGTAGGGGGGTCTTGTTGTGGAATGCTCATCTTGTAGAATTGCACCACGGATTTCATATCCGGCTATCAGATCTTTTCTCATGTGCTGTTAGGCGACTTGATCTGAAACCTGGACTTCATACCAATTAAAACACAAAAGGAGGGTGGGGTGGGGGGGGGGGGGGGGGGATTGTTATCCTTTTGTAGTATGGATAGTCGACTGCCATGTATATCTGGAAGAAACTGATTAGTAAACAAATAAAGATAAGTAAAGTAATGCAGAATAAAATGACACATAGAATTTTATACTGGTTCGGATCACCGGTGTGGTGCCTAATCCAGTCCCCTTGGGTTACAAGGGTTTCCTTAGAGTCTTTTGAGTAACTTGATTACAGAGTTGGTTCAAGCATAAACCGAGTATCCTTTCTCCTGAATTCTGAGTTCACAGTCTCAACCTGTATAACTATCTACTCTCTCTTTCTTTTTCTAACACTGGTAAACTTATATGAATATAGTGATTTGTTACAAGATCAAGAGTGACCAGAAATATTGCTCAAGTAAAGGTGTAAGTATCTTTGGCTTACGAGGGCTGTATTTATACTTGATGCTTTCAGTGCTTCCAAGTCTTGACTGGTTGTGATGAATCAATCTTTACATTTGATTGATTCTGATTTGCTTGCTCTAAGGTAACCTAAGGGATTTTGTTCTCAATCGAATTTTAAGTATCCGCTGATTGATCTTTCTTCTTCATTCCTTTTGTAGTTGACGCGGCTTGACTTTTTAGTGAGTTGTCTTGATTTCCTTTCCTGAGCCGTGAATGGTGTAAAATCTTCTTGATTGATCTGCATTCTTCAGTTCACCAGCCTGGTGATTGAATCTTCAGTGGAATTGATTCGTTTTCTTTCCTTTTGGAGTTGTCTTGTGTATCTTTTCCTTCTGTACTCTTGATGCGAATTTGAATGATCTTCTTGCCTTCTAGAGTTGCCTTGTATACTTCTCCTTTTGGTATTCCTGTGATGTTGTTTTCCTTTTTGGGGTTTTTCCCCTTTCGTATGCTTCTTTCTTGAATACATCTTCTTCTTTTTTGCGTTATCTGTACATTAAGAATGCCATCATTAAAACACTTGTAATAAATTGACTTTACTAAAGCTAACAATTATTTTTATAATTAGGGAGAAACTATGGGCAATATGCTTACCACTCCTTGTTAAATGGAGTAGCAAGTATTTATAATTCTTAGAGTTTCAATCAAAATGAAAATACTGTTTTTGTTTTAGAGGTGTTCCAATATCTTGTTTGATGAAATACTAATAGCTCCTCAAATTGGTTGTTGGTTCGAACTAGACTAGTATTGTCCCACTTTGCTTGATTAAATAAATGATCTGCCGTCCGTCTCATTTTATATGTTTTTATTTGATTGGCACCAAGTTTAAAAATATGAAGAACTCTCTTGACTTGTGGTCTTAAAAGAGTGCATAACATACAAAGATATCTTTCCAATTTTGTATTCTAAACCATGTCATTCTTATAGAGAAGTGTCATTAAGGGTAAACTGAAACCGTTAAAATTAAGAACTTACTAAAGGCAGAAAGGTGTGTTTCTTTTGGAACAATCTAAAAATGAAAGATAAAATTGAATCAGAGGAAATATTATGTTTAAATGATATATGATGTTAAGACTGTGGTTGAGACAATAATGTGAGTGTTAGAAATTAATTGAAGATTGTATTGGATTAGTTGCAGACAAGGAGATGGATTATTTTGACGAGGAAGCAAAACCAATCCTAGAAGCTTCTTGCTATATTTGTCAAGTGGATCGGTTTGGGTTCAACCCTACCCATAAAGGCACAACTCATGAGTTCTGAAATTGGGCAAGGCTGGCTTTAGTGGGCCGATTTGTAGGCAAATCTAGGGTGGGTTATTATGTAATTCTGTAAAATTTTCATGGGGCGCCCTATTTTGGTCATGACATTTAAGTAATACTCGACATAAATTTTATTTTACAATCAGTATCCTCTTTCGGTTTTAAGATGATGTAAAAAAGATAACTTTGTCCGTTTAAGCTGATATAATTGTTTTACGCTCTTATTTGTCCGAAATGTGCGAGTTACATCGTCGTTCATAATATTCGCTTCCGGTCGTTGTGATTCTTCTGCAATTTGAAGGTACGATTCTATAATGTAGGTTGTAATTTTGAATTTAGAAGTTTGTAATGTAGTTTTTATGTGATCATGGGGTTTTAGACAACGATTAGGGTTTTTATAAGTTTTTCCTGCTATTGAATCTGTTTGCAATGAAGTCGAAAATATGCAGTCATCTAGGATTATATTGTTTGCGCATTGTATTTTTCGGCGCATATATATGAGTCCCGTTCTTTTGTAGTTCTTTTTGCTTTTGGGTGTTTGTATAATCTAAGACACCTATGTATGAGCATTCTACTCTTTTGTCTTGAAATCTCAGGCTCATACGTATGAGTCCCATTTTTTTGTATTTCTTTTTTTCTTTTGGATTTTTGTGTAATCTCAGAGACCTGGACACGTGTATGCTGTTTTTTTCATTCGACATATCAGGCATGAGTTTAACTTTTTACTTATTTTTTTAAAAAACATATGAAATTCTTTCAAGTTTGAGTAAGTTGTGCCTGAGTTTAGTTTAATATCTTGTCAACTCTTTGACACTTATGATTGAACATTTTTAATTGATGAAGTCGTAGGACTTTTTCTGCTTAAAATCCGATGCTAATGTGATTATGTTGAAACAAATGGCAACTAAAGTAGTTAAAGCATTAAAAGATCTTGGACCGGCACTTCCAGTACCTACAGTAATAGGACATAAATATTTTTAAAGGGTGCACTGGTTTAATTGCAGTGGATATTGGAAAGAGGATCGCAATTTCAAGGATATAATTAGTAATTTCTTGAGTGTTTCAGAAATGAAATTGTTGAAGGTTGGTCCATTTGGAAACATTGCTGAGTTGGAAATAATGAAGGCTAATATGAAGTTTGTTCATTGTCTCATGCTATCTTGTGTATTTGTTAATAATCGAGATGTAATTAGCTTCAAATTTTTTGGGCGACAGTTGAGTTTCACTCTCAAAAACTTTCATAGAATGAGTGGTTTGAAAATCATACCGAAGAACCTTGACGGGCCATCGAGAGCTGTGCGCAAGCTTTATGAGTGTCACTTCAACTAAACGATTTAAAGTTGAGTGATCTTCGAGACTTTTTGAAAGGGAAGTCAAAGGAGGATGGTCAAGATGGAAATTATTTGAACAACGAAGAGAATTCAGTGAGGCATGCAAAAATTCTATTGTTGAGTCGATAATTTTCAACAGTCGTGGTGATTCAAGGTTGAACGATTATTATTGGAGCATTGTTGAAAATTCAGAAGCTTGTTCCGAATATATTTGGGTTAATGTGTGTTATGAGAGGCTCATATCCTTATTGAAAACTGAAATTGAGAAGGTTGACAGACGGAATCCATCTTCGAAGTATTATGTGCGGGGTTTCCCTTTTATACTGTGGGTTTGGCTCTATGAGAATTTCCCAGAACTCGACTTGGCAAAAAAGCACAACGACAATTTTCTCCCAAGAGTTGAAGTATTATGATATGTGGAGTCTTCTCTATTCAATCATTACTGAGAAAGACTTTTGGACGTTGCGGTAAGTTACTATCTTTGTTCTTTTTTTCACTGTAGTAGTTTTTGGCTGTTGATAAATTAGTTTTGTTTTTTCCTTTAATATGTTTTTCATGTATTAAATAAATTTTTTAGAATGCTAAGCACCTCCCGATAGTTCCTACTAATGACAAGCGGGAATCAATGCCTTTAATTGATCAAGTCCCTTCTCTCCAGAAAAAATAAAGAGTAGGCGATTTTCCTTTGATTAAATCATCCATCTTGTCCATCAACTTGTCGCTAAGAGTCTTGATTTTGCACATTCTTGGCCAAGCCGTCGATTACCTTTGTCAAGTTTGCTAGTGTCTATTCCACAGATGAAGCGTTAGTTGCCATCACTTGCATGATTGTTGAGGATGTTGGAGAATAGCACGGATTGGCACATAGTTTTATTTTTTGAATGATTTACTTCCTGTGGTGTGAGTGGGGAGGATCCGCAGCCTAAAGTATTATCATCTTCCTTCGTGGTAGAGTTCTTGGATCCAGAGAGATCAAGTAGAGCTAAAGTCTTCTTAATCTTTTCAGTAATGTTGCTTCCTCCCTATGATGCATTGGTAGAGGATCTTTATCTTTTGAAGATGAAGATCCGAAAACAAGAGTTGAGTACTCCCAAACACTTATGTTCCCTTGTCTAAGGTTCAGGAACCTATCAGCTCGGGCCCGTCGAATCTCTAGTGGAAAATAGTGGAGGATAAAGGCCTCTGTAAACTCTCGCCATACCGTTGGAGGGGCATTCTCCCCTCTAGATAGCTCCCAAGTCTCATACCACTGAACAACAACATCCCGTAGTCTATAGGAAGCCAACTCCACAGACTTAGTCTCGCTAGCGTGCATCACCCTCAGGGTCCTCTGCATCCTTCGAATAAAATCCTGCGGCTCCTTATTCTGATCTGATCCGAAGAACTCTGGAGGGTCCAAATTAATGAAATCCTTGACCCTCGCACTGACACCCCTTTCAGTAAAATCAACACCCGTGCCTTGGAGTCGGGCCTGAGCGGCTACTAACCGAGTCAACAACTGAATAACATCTTGCATCTTCTGACCAGGTGCATCAGGTGGAGGAACTGGGGGTGCTGGAGCTGGAGCTGGTGCTGGGGCTGGAGGTCTTCTATGCTCCTATGGAGCGGGCAGAGTATGAGAGGTTCAAGATGGAACCTCATTCTGGGACTCGCCCCTCTCGACGTCTACAGGTGGTACCCGATTGGTTCTCCTACACACCGACTTGCCCTTGTACGGGCCGCCGTTTCCTCGTCACGAACGTGCATTACTGAAATCACAACACATGGTCAGGAAAAGGGAATTCTCATAACATGGCTCTATCGCACGATCTAGGATAAAAAGGAAATACAACCATCCTAAATGCTCTACAACCTCCTATTTATAAGTGTGGTGCACAACACACCTATAAACAAGACTCTTCTAAACAGGCTCGTAGACAACGCTAGGACGAACTGCTTTGATATCACTTTTGTCACGAACCAAATCGGAGGGCCACGACGGGCACTCGGATCTAACCTGCCGAGCACCACAGGACATACATACATCACATAATCATACATGAGCGTCACGACCCAATCAAAGGGCCATGAAGGGCACCCGGAGCTAACCTACTGAGCATCTCTTAACATATTCTCATAATCACACCTAGGTGAGCCACATGGCTATCTCATAATTACCACGAACCAAAAAGGGCACAAGTTCCATCAAACATCGACACATCTATATAAACATCATTAACTATGCCCATATACACAAGTCGACAAGGCTAACAAAAATGATATAAAAAAAATAGGCCGACAAGGCTATGGGATATCTAGGTATACACATCTGTCTACGAGCCTCTACGAAGAGTATGTAATGTCATAAGGATGGGACAGGACCCTGCCATGCCTATATATATACACAAAAAGAATAATACCAACTAATGAAGCTCCGGATCAAATGGAGCACTTCTATGTAATCACCGATGAAGCAACCTAAAGATCTAGTCTGTCTCCCTGTCTACCTGCGGGCATGAACGCAGCGTCCACAGACAAAAGGACGTCAGTAAGGATAATTTACTGAGTATGTAAGATATGAATAGTAACATGATGAAAACATGAAGATAGCATAAGATAAGGAGAACAATTTATATCCCGAACATCTCTTAAGATGATTGTCATATATATTTAACCTTTTTCTGAAGAAAACATTTCATATGTATGCATATACAATACCATACCAGACCATATAGGTTCGCTGTCATCCATATTTGGCCATAGCAAGGCTCGGTGTTGTCCATACCCAACTACAGTGGTGCGCGCGCAATAGATATCATACCCGGCCATATAAGCTCGACGTCACAAAATAGCTATATGCACATATGACATACATGAGTATCCAAAGGAACTTACAACTCTCTCGGAGTGACAAAAAGTCGGTAAACCCCTCTATTATGGAATCACCATCATCATCATTATCACTATGGAGAGCTTTTATCATTAATGTCTTAAGAATCTTTGAAAGTCATGAGCTTCTAGCATTTTCTAGGAATAGGACATTACCGATATTTTAGAAGGATTCACAATAAGGAATTCGCGCCTTTAGAAAGAAGGGTTAGCCTTACATACCTTTACATCTTCTTAACTACGTAACGTTCTCCTCCAAAATCCGTAAATCTACATTCAAGAGGATTCATACTAAGGTTAGGTCTCAAAGACACTCTTAAGTTCAAACTAGTATAATTAACGACCTAACGAAATTTGGGCAACACTTCCCCTATTTTATCGACTTCCATCATATCACAAAACAACTCCCAAAAAACAATAGCAACATCCACAATATCATAATCAAGAATTTATATTCAATTTAGTCTCGAAGTTACCCAAAATCCACTTTTTAAGTTCATCTCATAGTCATCTTCTTCACTTCAACACTTATGACTTGTCCACTTCAATTCTTTTCCTTTTCAAGGGTCACTAAACCTTTGAATACACTCAATCATGTAAATAATAGGGAGACCATACCTTATAATAGAGGAACTTCACCTTCCTCAACTCCTTTCAAGACCAAGTTTATCACAACTTTGAAGAGAAGCAAGAACAATCTTCTTCCATGGATTTTCTTTGGGTTTTGATGTTGATCTTCTCTCTCGATGATATGGAAAGGTTTGGAGTGTTATGGAACCTTCAAGAACTCTCTAGAAGTGTGGGGAAATAAATGTGGGAGGTTGGTTGGAAAAATGGGATCTTTTGGGATTTAAAAAGGTGACCAATTCGCCCACCGCTCCGCGTTGCGGTGAGTATGCGGCCCAGCATACTTAGTATGCGACCGCATAATCCCTCCGCAACATGGGGGTGTTTTTGGGCAGAAATCTCACCCAAAATGGGGAGTTTGCTGCCAATATGCGGCCGCATATTGCCCATTTCTCCCCGATTTCGCGAAAATGTGCTCTTTTTGACTCGTTTGACTTCCAATCCTTATGGAACCTTCTTGGCACTTGTTTAAAACTTCATTAACCATCTAAGGGACCCTATAGCTCCCCCTCAAGGTAATTCTAAGCAATGTATAACTCAAATGATACGAAATCTTCCCAAAACATGACTTAATTCTTCCAATCTCTTAACAACTTACTTCCGCCGCTTCACATGACTCTCCAAAACCTTAAGGTACACACTTAAAGTTATCAAATACCCTCCTTAACCTTATAAGGGCTTCATGTCCAAGTTAGGATTACGTTAGTCTGCTCATAATGCAACGATACGAAATCTCCAAGATGTAACATTCCTCCCCCCTTAGGAACATTCGTCCTCGAATGTTAAGTTATTAGGGTTTCTACAAAAATTTCGCTAGAGTCTCCCCTCTAATATGTCACTATCATCATGTCACAACAACCCAAAATACATATTGTCTCATAGGGCTACAACAACAACAATAATAATGGCCACATACGACCAAGAAATCATCGAAAGAAAGCATTACATACCTGAGGACAATGGTGCCTCTGTCTGAATCTCCTATGTGAGTGGAAATAAATGTGGATACCTGAACTTTATATCTTCCTCAGCTTCGCAAGTCATCTCTTCCCTATTTTTGTTTCTCCATAAAACTTTAACTGAAGCTACATCTTCGGTTCTGAGCCTCCAAACTTGCCTATCTAGAATAGCAATGAGAACTTCTTCGTAGAATGATTGCTCAGTGACCTGGATATCATCCACAGGTACGATTCTGGAAGGATCTCCAATGCACTTACGAAGCATCGATACATGGAAAACTGGGTGGACTGACTCCAAATCGGAAGGTAGATCTAACTCATAAGCCACCTAGCCTACCTTGCGTACAATCTTGTAAGGCCCAATATACTGAGTGCTAAGCTCACCCTCTTTACCAAATCTCATGACGCCTTTCATTGGAGACGCCTTCAAGAATACCCAGTCATTCACTTGGAACTCTAAGTCTCATCGGTTATTATCTACATAAGATTTCTGACGACTCTGAGCTGTTAATAATCGATCCTGAATAAGCTTGAACTTTTCCATCATGCTGGATCAAGTCTGGCCCTATTAGCTTAGTTTCTTCCACTTCGGACCATCCAATTGGTGATCTATACTTGCGCCTATATAAAGCCTCATACGGGGCCATTTGGATGCTGGAATGATAACTATTGCTATACGCGAACTCTATAAGCGGTAAGTAATCATCCCAACTACCTCCAAAGTCTAGCACACATGCCCGTAACATATCCTCAACAGTCTGAGTGGTACAATCAGCTTGTCCAATAGTCTTTGAATGAAATGCTATACTAAGACTCACCTGGGTCCCCAAACCTCCTTGGAAGGACTTTAAAAAATTAGCTGTGAACTGGGTTCCTCTATCAGAAATAATAGCTATTGGAACACCATAGAGTCGTACTATCTCTTTGATATAAAGATTTGTATAATCCTCAGCTGCGTATATAGTTCTGACTGGTAGAAAATGAGCTGACTTCGTAAGTCTATCCACAATTACCCATATAGAATCATACTTCCATTGAGAATGAGGTAAGCCTATAATGAAATCCATATTAATTACTTTCCATTTCCAAGTCGGAATTTGCATAGCTTGCAAGAATCCACCGGGCTTTTGATGCTCTATCTTTACCTGCTGACAGTTAGGATATTGAGATACGAACTCTACTATGTCTTACTTCATGCCGTCCCACCAATAACTGGATTTAAGATCATGATACATTTTCGTCGCTCCCGGATGAATAGAATAACGGGAACAATAGGCTTCTTCCAAAATCTGGTGACGTAATCCTGCTACATCAGGAACACATAATCTGCCTTGACACCTGAGAACTCCATCTGCAGAATTTCAAAGGATGGCTTCTTCTTCTAAGGAAGTGTGTTTCTGTGATAAACTAATATGGGATCCTTATACTGCTGTTCTTTCACCTCAACTACTAGTGACGAAATTGCTAAATTCCGAATGGTAACTCCCATATTGCCGGAGTCCATTACCCGAACTCCTAGGCTAGCTAACTACTGAAGCTCACGAGCTAACTCTCTCTTCTCTGGCTGAACATCACATAAGCTTAACATAGATATATGGCTAAGAGCATCAGCTACGACGTTTGCCTTCCCGGGATGATATAGAATGCTAACATCATAATCTTTCAACAATTCCAACCATCGCCTTTGCCGAAAATTCAACTCTTTCTGCTTGAAAATATACTGGAGACTCTTGTAATCTGTATAAATATCAACGTGAACACCATACAAATAATGTCTCCACATCTTCAATGCATAAATCACAGTAGCTAACTCAAGATCATGGGTTGGATAGTTTTTCTCGTGATTTTGCAACTGCCTAGAAGCATAAGCAATAATTTTACCGTGCTGCATCAGCACACAACCTAACCCCACACCTGAAGCATTACAATAAACAACATAGCCCTCCGATCTTTCTGGAAGTGTCAGAACCGGGGCCAAAGTCAGCCTATCCTTCAGTTTCTGAAAACTGCGCTCACAAGCATCCGTCCATTGAAATTTAGCTGATTTCTGAGTCAGTCTCGTCAGTGGTGCAGAAATAGACAAAAAGCCTTCTACAAATCTTTACGTAATAACCTACCAAGCCCAGAAAACTACGAACCTCCGTAGGTGCTGTAGGTCTCGGCCAAGTCCTTACAGCTTCAATCTTCTGGGTATCCACCCGAATGCCATCAGCTGAAATAATATGCTCCAGAAAAGTCATAGAATTCAACCAAAACTCACATTTTGAAAATTTTGCATATAACTCCCGAGCCTGAAGAACTCTAAGGACAGTACGCAAATGATCTGCATGTTCTGCCTCGGACCGAGAATATACCAGGATATTATCGATGAACACAATCACAAATGAATCTAGAAAAGGCCTAAACACATTGTTCATCAAATCCATGAACACTGCCGGTGCATTAGTCAACCCAAACGACATTACTCGAAACTCGAAATGACCTAATCTAGTTCTGAAGGCTATCTTTGGAATGTCCTTGTCCCTAAATCTCACCTGATGATACTCGGATCTTAAATCTATTTTCGATAACCATTTAGCACCCTGCAGCTGATCAAATAAATCATCAATTCTTGGGAGCGGATATTTATTCTTGATCGTCACCTTATTCAGCTGTCTGTAATCAATACACATTCGCAAGGAAGCATCTTTCTTTCTTACAAAAAATACAGGTGCTCCCCACGACGATGAACTAGGTCTAATGAAGCCTTTTTCAAGCAAATCTCTCAATTGCTCCTTCAACTCTCTCAATTCAGTAGGAGCAATTCTATAAGGAGGAATAGATATTGGCTTAATATCTAGTAGCACATCAATGGCAAAATCAATCTCTCACTCTGGTGAAAGAGCTGGTAGCTCATCCGGGAATACATCTGAAAACTCACTCACTACAGGGATAGATTTAAGAGTTGGCAACTTTGCCTCTATATCCTGAATCCGAACTAAATGATAAATGCAGCCTTTAGCAATCATCTTCCTTGCCTTGAGATAGAAAATAAACCTACCTCTCGGAGACGCTGTATTTCCCTTCCACTCTAAAACGGGTTCTCCCGGAAACTGAAAATGAACCATTTTTGTTCTACAATCAACATTGGCATAACAAGAAGCCAACCAATCCATACCCTTAATGACATCAAAATCTACCATTTTCAGCTCATGTAGATCACCCATAGTATGACGGTCACAAATCACAACCACACAATTTCTATATACCCGACTAGCTATCACTGGGTCACCGATAGGTGTAGACACTTCAAAAGGTTTAATTGGCTCGGATTTCACCCTAATACGATCGGCAATATAAGGAGTAATATATGACAATGTAGAGCCTGGATCAATAAATGCATACACATCATGAGAAGATACCGATAATATACCTTTGACAACATCGGGGGAAGACACAAGATCCTGTCACCCGGCCAATGCATAAATACGGTGCTGAGGACCACTCGAACTGGGCGCTTCTCCTCTGCCCTTACCACGACCCATTAGTGTCTATGAGCTTCGCCCCGGAGGGCGTACGGATGCTGAAGAACCAGCTGCTGATCCTGTAGGCTGAACCTCACCTCTACTACCTCGGAATGGACACTCACGCATTATTTGGCCTGACTGGCCGCAAGCATACCAAACATCCAGACCTAATCGGCACTGTCCCCAATGTAACTTACCGCACTAAGTACATCGTGGTAAAGACGGTCTCATTTGGCCTGAATCACCCCTGTACTGAGAACCTAAAGCTCTGACCCGGTCCGAAGAGAATAGGCCGCTCAAATCTCTGGCCCGCAAATTGCGGAGGTGCACTAGTCGCTGAATGGCCTGAGTGTCTAGAATACTGCTTCCTCTGACCTCCTCTAAGCTCACTCACAGGACCTGAGGATCTGACCCTCTTACTATAACCCCTATCATACTTACGCTCATTCCCCCGCTGTTGCTACCGCTCTTCCAAATTCTGGGCATGGGCCTGGATGTGAGAAATATCCATACTATCCTGAAGTCAAGCCGTCAAACACTTATCCATCAAATGTGGCCCCAAACTATTCATAAACCAGTGAACGCGATCTCCCATATCGGCTACTATAGTCGGAGCATACCTAGCCAAAGAATTGAAATGGAGGCTATACACTAGGGCACTCATATTTTCCTGTCTAAGATTCAGGAACCTGTCAGCTCTAGCCGTCGAACCTCTAGCGGCAAATAGTGTTGGAGTAAAGTAACTACAAACTCTTGTCATACTGGTAGAGGTGCGTTGTATCCTCTAGAAGACATCCAAACCGTATACTAATGAACCGCAACATCCCGTAATCTATAAGAGGCCAACTCTACCGACTCAACATCCGAAGCATGTATTACCTGCAATGTTCTCAATATTCCATCTATGAAGCTCTACGGGTCCTCATCCGATTTTAACCCGAAGAATTCTGGAGGGTTCAAACTAATAAAATCATGGGCTCTAGCACTGACAGCTCTATCACCATGACCCGTACCTTGCCGCTGGGCCTGAGCGGTGACTAACTGAGTCAGCAAATGGATGGCCTCTTTCACCTCTTGGCCTGAGGCATCTGGTGGAGGAACTGGGGGTGCTGAAACTGGAGCTGAGGCTCCTTCATGATCCTCTGAAGCAGGTGGTGAGTGAGAGGACAGAGATGGAACCTCATTATCAGACTTACCCTTCTCTATATCTGTCGGCGGTACCAGCTCGGTTCTTCTGCCTGCCACTGTCTTGCCCTTTTGGGCTGCTGTAGCTTTTCTCGTTACAGGCATCGCTGAAAACATAACACACGGTTAAAAAAAGGGAAATTCTTATATCATGGCTCTATCGCACGATCTATGATGAAGAAGAAGAAGGTCATTCATTCCTAAATGCCCGCAGCCTCCTGTTTATAAGTGTGGCCCGCTTCACACCCATAAACAAAACTCTACTGCACACGGCTCGTAGACACACCTTAGGACGAACAACTCTGATACCACTTTTGTCATGACCCAACTGAAGGGCCATGACGGGCACCCGGAGCTAACCTACCGAGCACCTCTTAACATATTCTCATAATCACACCTAGGTGAGCCACATGGCTATCTCATAATTACCACGAACCAAAAAGGGCACAAGTTCCATCAAACATCGACACATCTATATAAACATCATTAACTATGCCCATATACACAAGCCAACAAGGCTAACAAAAATAATATACAAAATATAGACCAACAAGGCTATGGGATATCTAGCTATACACATCTATGTACGAGCTCTACAAAGAGTATGTAACATCATATAGACAGGACAAGACCCCGCCATGCCCATATATATATATATATATATATATATATATATATATATATATATATATATACACAAAAAGAATAATACCAACTAATGAAGCTCCGGATCAAATGGAGCACTTCTATGTAATCACCGATGAAGCAGCCTAAAGGTCTGGTCTGTCATCCTGTCTACTGCGCAGGCATGAACGCAGCGTCCACAAACAAAAGGACGTCAGTACGGATAACATACTGAGTATGTAAGGCATGAATAGTAACATGATGAAAACATGAAGACAACATAAGATAAGGAGTACAATTTATATCCCGAAACATCTCTTAAGACGATTGTCACACATACTTAACCTTTTTTTGAAGAAAACATTTCATACGTATGCATATACAATACCATACCCGACCATATAGGTTCGGTGTCATCCATACCGGCCATAGCAAGGTTCAGTGTTGTCCATACCTAACTGCAGTGGTGAGCGCGCAATAGATATCATACCCGACAATATAAGCTGGGTGTCACAAAATAGCTATATGCATATATGACATACATGAGTATCCAAAGGAACATTAAAACTTTATCGGGGTGACATAAAGTCGGTAAACCCCTGATTTCTATTATGGAATCACCATCATCATCATCATTATCATTATCACTATGGAGAGCTTTTATCATTAATGTCTTAAGAATCTTTGAAAGTCATGAGCTTCCAGCATTTTCTAGGAATAGGACATTACGGATATCTTAGATGGATTCACAATAAGGAATTCATGCCTTTAGAAAGAAGGGTTAGCCTTACATACCTTTATGTCTTCTTAACTACTTAATGTTCTCCTCGAAAGTCCACAAATCTACATTCAAGAGGATTCATATTAAAGTTAGGTCTCAAAGAAACTCTTAAGTTCAAACTAGTATAATTAACGAGCTAATGAAATTTGGGCAGCACTTCCCCTATTTTATCGACTTCCATCATATCACAATACAACTCCCAAAAAACAATAGCAACATCCACAATAGCATAATCAAGAAGTTATATTCAATTTAGTCTCGAATTTACCCAAAACGCCCTTTTTAAGTTCATCTCATAGTCATCTTCTTCACTTCAACACTCATGACTTCTCCACATTAATTCTTTTCCTTTTCAAGGGTTATTAACCCTTTGCATCCACTCAATCATGTAAATAATTGGGAGAACATACCTTATAATAGAGGAACTTTACTGTCACGACCCAACCGGAGGGCCATGACGGGTACCCGGAGCTAGCCTACCGAGCACCACACATCGTACATCTTCCAATCTATCTCGGTGGCCCACTTCTCTAATTATCAAATAACTCAAACTGAGACAACACCATTCTAAAAATAAAACTCATTATGAAGCAATCTTCGATTCCATCTCAAACATATATATAAGAACAAGCCGGCAAGGCTACCAAATGATATACAAAATATACACCAATAAGGTCATGAAATATCTACTATCCACACATTTCTACGAGCCTCTAACCGGAGTATTGAAGATCATAAGGACAGGACAGGACCCTGACATGCCCCAAATATGAACACAAAAGAATATACCAATAAAAGCGCAACTTCGGAGTAGTGGAGTGCTCCTGTGTATCTGCTGATAAAGCTCCTAGGGATCTGGACCGTCTCCCTGTCTACCTGCGGGCATGAACGCAGCGTCCACAAAAGAAAGGACGTCAGTACGAACAATGTACTGAGTATGTAAGGCATGAATAATAACATCATAAAGAAATAAAGAAATATGAGATAAAGAGATAACCTGTAACTGATTGCCTCTGAAGGCGGATATCATGCATGCTAACTTTTACTTTTAAAACATCATAACACATATATAAACTGCTTATCATCATTAGCCTACGTCCGGGGTAACCATCTCATGCCGTCCACTAGTGGTGACTGCCCGGCCAACTAGGCACGGTGTTATCCATATGCCGCCCACTTACGCCCAGCGTAGTGGTGTCTGCCCGGCCAACTAGGCCCGGCGTAATCACACATAAAAATAAGTATGCACGAGAGCCCAATTAAAAGCTACAACTCTATCGGAGTGAAGTAAGGTCGGTGACCACCGATTTATGTTATGGAATAATCATCATCGCTATATCTCACCTCGAAAGAACAATTCATAACGTGAGATCAACAACAATAGATACAATCAAGCGATTCATGAAATAACTCAATAATCTCATAATGGCATCACAATCATAAGCTTTGAGACTTCTAGAAATAAAATCATCATCATCATCATCATCATAGAAAATATCTCTTCTTTAACATCATATGAAGCTTTAAGAATCATAAATTTCTAGCTTCTGGAAGTAAGAAGGTTATGGAAAATATGGATAGAATTACAACATAGGAATCATGCCTTGAAAGACGGGGACTAGCCTTAACATACCTTCACGTCTCCTTAACAACTAAACGTTCTCCTCTAAAGCTCACGACTCTACATTCAAGAGAATTCGTACTAAAGTTAGGTCATTAAAAACATGATTAAGCTTAAACTAAAGTAACTAAGAGCTAACGGAATTTGGGCAGCATTTCCTTTGTTTTATCAACTTTCTCCATATAAAAAACAACTCCCAAACATTAATAGCAACATCCATAATGTCATAATCAAGAGGCTTCTTTCAGGTTAAACATTGTCCAATCCTCAAAACTCCTTTTTAAGGTCATTCATAACCATAGCTACAACACAGCACCATATTCACTTACATACAATACTTCCTCCACATCATTAGTACCACCCACAACAAGATTATACTAATGGCATCCTAAGAATCATGACTCAAGTTAATTTACTACTCAAAAATATCATTAAATCCATGTTTGGGCTTCACCTCCTACTTTCTTCCTTCATCCAAGTTATTCAACAACCAAATAC
>NW_026725671.1:0-55197 GCF_029784015.1 Lycium ferocissimum
GTCTCAAAAATGTTTTACTTATATATGTGGTTGCTTATTACTACTAACTCGTGCTTACCGCTATATCCTTCCTTGCAGTCCGGGCCGAGGTACGTTCTCGTGCGCCGATCTATTATCCTATTCACGAGTCCCTCACTAGAGGGCGGGACACGTTATATATATATATATATGATGATGATGATGATGATGTGATGATATGATGATTTGGAGATGGAGGCCGAGGGGGGCATATATTCCTTATTACCGAGTCCCTTACTAAAGGGCCGGGACACGAATATGTTTACGTTTATGATGTTATGATTATAAATACCGAGTCCTTACTAAAGGGCCGGGACACGTTATATATGTTATATACGGAATGATTATGCGAGTTTGATTATAAAAGCATTATATTGACATTGATATAGAAACGTACAAATGGCGTATGTTCAAAGGCAAGTTTATAACTACTGTTGTTGCATTGAGTCTATACACCTTGTCTCGGGATATGATTCTATTACGGTGTTTCACGCTTTACATCCAAATTACCGGTACATATTGCGTGCGGCCACTTTCTTCGGGGAGCTGCGTTTCATGCCACGAGTACGGACACACGCTTCGGAGATCCGCTGACCTAGGGTATCTACTCGAGCTATAACCTTCGCATAGCTCACTAATGTCCCCGGTGTAAAGATACGGGGCATAACATAAGAAGTACGAAGAAAATCATAAGACTTGCCTTTGAAAACATATACCATTGCATGTCAGTATCATAAAATCATCGCCAAAACATATAGCGTGTCCGGCTCTATTAGGGGACTCGGTGAATAAAATCATGATATACATATATAAAGTGTACATATAACGTGCCCGGCCCTCTCTGAGGGACGCGCGGTAAATAAAATCATATCATCATCATGCATGCGTACACGTATATATATATATATATATACGTACCCGGCCTTCTAGTGAGGGACTCGGTGAATAGCGTGTCCCGGCCCGCTAGCAAGGGACTCGGTATGCCATCACGACGCCAACCCCATCACGTCGCCATATATATATATAGCGTGTCCCGGCCCTCTGGTCGAGGACTCGGTGAATAATGCGGTGGAATGTGCACGAATCGTGTCTGCAGCCCGGGACTCGGTGAAAGAAATATTGAGCTTGGCACGAGCAGGGGTAAACCATATGCACATAAATCATACCGGAGACTCAATGAAGTAAATTTGAACGAATCGTCATTTGAAAATCGGAACCGAAAGTTATATCAAATGTCTTTCGGACACTACTCGGAAACATATGACAATTCTAAAATCATAGCAACGCATCGGAATCATAAGTATACGAATCATCACTTCGGACTCAATAGCCCCAAGTATATTCATACTCGGGGTCGGAAAAATAGTCATATGAAGTTATTTCAAAAACGGGTCGTTAGAACCAAACATAGAAATCGCGGGACCCACGGGGGGCGTCAACCCAATCCGGGCCCGCCGATGAAAGTTACGAACCTTACTTTAGGACTTCCCACCGAACATATCGAAGCAATCAGATACCATGCAGCGAAAGTTACGACCGTTCGTAGTTACGGAATCATTTAAGAACAAAACTTTTTGAAAACAAAACTTTTATGCAACTTTTGAAACTTAGTCTACAAAAACATAAGAACCATGATTCGACTACATTAAGAATACGAATATCAAGAAACAAATAAGAATCATAGACATGCTCGGATTGCAGAATAGAGTTACCTCGAGAGACTCGTGTCATAACTTACTTTTAACTAAGACATGCCAAAGAAAGAAAGGTTGGAGCTTTACATACCTTAGCCGCTTCCTAAGCTAATCCCAACTTAAGTCTCGAATTCTCACGATCTACAATAATATCATTAGGTATCAACCATTAGCCATAACACTTGAGAATCCAATTCAATTAACACTTTGTCTAAAAAAATTCGGCAGCATTTTCCCCTATAACTTCAACATCCCCGAGAATTCAACAAGCCAAATCAACAACAACCATTACCAACAACCATACTAACAACATCCATACATGATTCAAAACGCATTCTAACGTCAATAATTCCTTTCTACACAATTCGACAACATTTTCTTTTTATATTCAAATAGACTACATATGATCATTTCAATGTCAATGCTCACGTATTCAATTACTAATCCGCAACCATTCAAACAAGATTTAAGAACGTTCCAAGCAATCCATACAATATTCAAAACAACCCAAACAATAGGCCATTCCACCGAAATCCTTCAACTACCTTAGGAACACCAATAACACATTTTCTTCTTCCAACTCATAAATTATATCAACAATTCCATACGTTAGCATTATCCACTTTCATCAATACAAGAAATCATATTACAATTACATTCGCGCTTCCAAAAACGGACACACGACTTACAACTTCAACGTGGATCATTAAACCTTCATTTTTCATTACATAATCCACAACAAACAACAACCAAAATACTACATAAAATTAGTTCTACACTTTTACACCACCACTACATATACTGCGCACAATACACACACATAATCTCATGAATTCCATTCATTTCACACTCACAACATACAAACCATGCATAACATATGAAAGGAGAGATTGAATCTTACCTTTCTCCACTTGGTTTCTTTTCTTCACTCAGGAGTGTTCATGGCCACAACGAACAATTCAATTGCTCCACGACTACTCCACGTTGACGAGGACCTTCCAATTAGTAGGAAGACAAGGAGAAAATAATTTTCTTGATCAAAGTTAAGGGGCACCACTTTCGGCCAGCCCTTGGCCGAAAGTCTCTCTTCTCTTTTTTCTTCATCTTTCTTGAATTTTCCAAGTTTAAAATGATGAGTTATGCCTTATGTTAGCATCACTCATATATATATATATATAAGTATAGGCACGTGGCGGTCATGTGCCTCTCATTTCTCTCAATTTTCTAGATTTTTCTAAGTCTCCAATGATGAATAAGTCTTGCATGGTCATGACTTACCATATATACATACGTACCCCCTACAAATATGAGATGAACACATGGCCCCCTTGATGGCTTGAAACAATTGGCCAATATATGGGTGGGGCCACGGCCTGTGGCCCTTTGGCCATTTCATGAAATAATTTTGTTTCCACCTCTAGCCCCGAGTTTTCTTTATTCCAAATTTACCTTAATGCAAAAGTACCAATAAAAGATGAATGTGCAACTTATGCATTCTTAACAAAATCGAAAGAAAATATAACCTTGTCTTAACTTTTCGCAATTTACTTGGAATATCCCATTGTACAAAATACGGGATATAACATCCTTCCCCCTTTGGAACATTAGTCCTTGGATATTGACTGGTCTCTAAAAAGTCTTGGATCTTGGGGGGTTTTCCTTTATCACCACGGCATGCAATCTCTCGTCTATCGATTATATTTTTCTTCATTTTCTCTTTAAACGTCTTTCCTCCCCTTGCTATTGTTCCGCCACACGAACTCAGACTCCTATAATCATAAATCAAGCACCCATGATTTTACCTCTTATTGACAACAACTCCAACAGATCCCAATGTGCGGGAATCTCGGGGTGTAATATCCTTTTCTCCTTAGGGACAGTTATTTCCCCCTTACGGTTCGATTATCCGCTGCTCAATCCTACCTTAAGACATACGTCAGTCTCTTCTCATTCTTACTTAACTCCTTTATTGCCTACAATCCATTTCTTCCACCTTTTTGCCTTTGTGTACTTGGCCAAAAATTTAACTAGTATCCGCTCTTACCCCGAGGTCTCCCTTTTTTTGTCTCCATTATTGTAGTCTGACTTAGCATGCCATAGCTACCTTTGTCTACGGTATTCCTTGTTAGCCTTCCGATGCGAGGCTTTTATCATTGTAGTTGCGTGCGGTTTCACGTTGATGCCTCATGCAATTCCCTAGCATGTACTCTGATGTTCCGATTACTTAGTGGTCCATAAATCTTCTTCTAACACCTGGTGGACTCTTTTATTTCCCTTCGAGAACGGTGTTTTTCTCTTTCTCTCCAAATTTTTCCGAACTACTAATGTTTGTTCTTTGTTTTTTTTTTTCATTGTCACTTTGTCATTCCAAGTGTCCTCTTGGGTTATTATCTTTGCTAACACCATTTTGGTACCTTTAGCTCGAAGATCCTCCCTCACGCTTTACCTCCCGCTCATTATATTGCGGTCTCTGTAAATATGCGGAGAGCATTCGGATTAGCCCCAAGAAATACCTCGGCGTCGCTTTACTAATCCTTATGTTCTATCTCGTCTTCTCTTCTCTTGTCGACCTCCGGTATCGAAACGGATCACTTAATTCAACCATAGCCATGCCCTCGTCCGTTCTTAGCGCTAATTCTACTTTAACCAAACGGCTTAAACTTATTGTTACATTCTTTTGTAATGTACCCGAAATACCACGCCACATTGTCCTTGCTAAGCCTTTACTCCTCTTTATCAAATACTTACTTAGTCTTATCCTTAGCATGCAATACTTACGGGTAGCATCACTATCCTTGTCTGTTGGTATAAAATACGTTCCTCTTAGACACAATCCTTCAGTCCTCTGGCTCATCTGCTCTACCTATCTTGTTTATCTGGAACACAAGCTCGTCTTTTGTCATATCTCGTTCCTTCCTTTAATCGCTCTTGACTTTCTCACCTCCTACTACAGGAGTTTTCTATTCCTTTTTCCTTAATGCGACAAGTTTGTGACATTAGTCAACACCTTTAGCCAACATCTTGGTCCTTAATCTAGCATAGCATCGCTATCCTTCCTATTATCTCTTGTGTTATCCAATACCATCTCTTGTCACACTCTTTTCCTCATACATCCTCTTCCTAGCGTCGTATCATTCAGTCTCTACCAGCTTCTCGCTCTGCCTTAAATACCATCGACTTTTATCCACTTATTCTTTGGTTTTCCGATCTTACTACTTATTTCGATAAAGGATCTTATTTGTAGCACTTTGAGCATCCACATCAAACATATTAAATGTCAATTGTTTCTATCTCCCCTTGCATTTCTCCACCGCTTCCCCCGCACAGGTGTATTACTCATACCATTATCCGTTTATACTTTTGCCCGTATCCTCATTTCCAAACTAAATTAGACCGCACTTTTTATTTCACGATAAGTATCCAAAGTCCTCTTGGCACATTACCTTTATCCCAACCTATCTCGGGTGCTCCTTTGGTATCCACTTACCATTTCTCCCGTTTATGCCTATCTTTTATTCACGCACCCGAGAATGTTTATGCTACCTACGTGTCATTCGGAAACACTACTCCTACATATTCCTCTTGCTCATTTCAAAACATCTCCTGTTTGCCCACGCTTATCGGTATCATACCATTCATCTTCTAGCTTTTCATTCTACCTTATTTCTTATCTTCCTATAATTGGTCTTTCACGGTCATCGCATGGCACTCGTGTCCTCGATTACACACGTCATAACCTATTACATCTTTGTTGTCTCGCTTTCTTCTTATTCCCTTCTTCCGCTAGCTCCCTTTCTCCTTACGATGCTGATCCGCCCCGGTCTATCGATTCCTTGAGTTTTACGCCCACTCCCGCAAACTAATCTTCCTTAAATTACTCTAACTCCTCGTTGGCTTCTTCGTCGAAATTTGTAAAACTTTGAAAGAAAACTTCGGGGTCACCCATCCTAAAATTTCTCTCACTCCGGCACGCTTAACTTTGAAACTTTGATGAAATACGACGCTTTAACGCCTTCAAATTGCGTCTACCCCGCATGACCTTGTCACATAATCTAGGGTAAATTGGGATCTTAACATATTCCAAGACGTCCTCACAACGCGTTTCCCCTTTTGTTTATTCGTACATTCCTATCCGTCACCACTCTTTTCCTTCATACTCTTGTCTTAATCGTATCATCACTTCCTTTAACTATAATCCCATCATATATATTTTCCTCCTACTTATCGAGTTCCACGTGCCTTAATATATCACCCTATCAAAATCTACCAGCCGCTTTCTAAATCATCTCTTAATAGCACAAGTCTTTTCCGAACTAACGGTTACCACATCCCCATCAACCTCCTGTCTACTATTATCACCAACTCCACAATTAACTTATTCCTAAAGGGCAGTCGTATTCACAGCTCAGTCAAATCCCATTGTTACTAGTGACACGACCTTTCCCAACCATATTCCAAACTTACAGCTCATTCCCATATTATTTCCAGAAAAATTTTGGCAGAGTTTCCTCTGTGTTCCTTACTATCCCAAAACACCTTTTGCAACGAGGAAATACCCAAATGCCTCCTGGGGGCCAACACGTGCATATCTATATCTATCATATCATAGCCACGCGAGCTCCCGATATCATCGGTAGCATGAGAATGATTAACACCTCGTATGTCCAACTCGGCACTTTTTGTTACACTTTCTTGTTTACTTTCCCTTTTAGTTTTCAACTTTACATCCCAATCGCACGTCATCAGTACTCAACATATATCTTTCGTACCTTTTACTTACACAACGTGCTTGTGTCTTCCATTATAATCGGTCACCTTCTTGATCAAATGTCATTCCTTTCTTTGTAATCGAAAGTTAGTATAAGGAATATCATTTCCTATGACTTGGCTCCATGACACGATCTAAGAAGTGAAAGAAGAGTAACCATCCTAGATGCCCGCCTCACTGTTTATAAATGTGGCCGGCTTCACACCATAAACAAGAACTCTCTTGGACACGACTTTGACAACCCTAGGGCCAACTGCTCTACCAATTTGTCACACCCTTAATCCGACGGTGTGATGGGTACCCGACCCTTACGTAGGGCCGAGCGAACCATTGAGCTCTCGTAACCCTCAAATCATACTGGACCCTTAGATCATAACATAAATACATCATAAAAGGTTTGCGGAAATCAACTATACTTTTCATACTTTTCCAAATCAAACGAAGTTTATAATCGTATAAAATCTGCAGAATAATGCGTAACAATACATCGGCTTACGGAGCCGCTCCAAGTTGACATACTATACACATTACTTCTGTACGCAAAGTCTCTAACACGAGAACATGATACCATTACATAATACTCGACTCGTGACACTCGGAGAAAATGGAGCTCGCCAATCTCGGCTGGAACATCTTCTACCTAATATCTTCGGCTCTCTGGTGTACACACGCGGCATGAAGCTGACCCCAGAAGAAAGGAAATTCGGTCTGGAGGAATATGTACAGTATGTAAAAGCATGAAATACGGTAGCGGGATCATCTTGAAGTAAAAGTGAGAAAATCATAAGACTTGCCTTTGAAAACATACCATGCATGTCAATGTCATAAAATCATCGTAAAAACATATAGCGTGTCCCG
The DNA here is from genome assembly GCF_029784015.1 of Lycium ferocissimum. Classification (NCBI taxonomy): domain Eukaryota; kingdom Viridiplantae; phylum Streptophyta; class Magnoliopsida; order Solanales; family Solanaceae; genus Lycium; species Lycium ferocissimum. The sequence continues at coordinate 7,339 of NW_026725671.1, forward strand.
GCCCTCCCTAACGGGGACTCGGTGAGTAAAATCATGATATACATATATAAAGTGTACATATAACGTGCCCCGACCCTCTAATGAGGGACGCGGTAAATAAAATCATACATGCATACATACATATATATATATATATATATACCGTGCCGGCCTCTAGTGAGGGACTCGGTGAATGGCGTGTCCCGGCCCGCTAGTAGGGACTCGGTATGCCATCATCCGGCACGCCAACCCCATCACATCATCATATATATATATATAGCGTGTCCCGGCCTCTAGTGAGGGACTCGGTAAATAATGCGGTGGAATGTGCACGAATGCGTGTCTGGCCCGAGACTCGGTGAAAGACATATTGAGCTTGGCATGAGCGGTAGTGAGAAACCATATGCACATAAATCCTTTTTCGAGACTCAATGAAGTAAAATTTTGAACGAATGTCGTCATTTTGAAAATCAGGACAAAAGTTATATCAAATGTCTTTCGGACACTACTCGGAAACATAACAAACAGAATTTTAGAAATCATAGCAACGCATCGGAATCATAAGTATACGAATCATCACTTCAGACTCAATAGCTAAGTATATAGTCATACTAGGGGTCAAAAATGGTCATATTAAGTTCTTTCTTTCAAAAACAGGTCGTTAGAACCAAACATAGAAATCGCGAGACCCCGGGCGGCGTCGACCGGGCCCAAGCAGAGTTCATGAACCTTATTCACTTTTGGGACTTCCCGGAACATGTCGAAGCAATCCGAGCCCTTAGCAGCGAAGTTACGACCGTTCGTAGTTACGGAATCATTTAAGAACAAAACTTTTTGAAAACAAAACTTTTATGCAACTTTTGAAACTTAGTCATACAAAAACATAAGAACCATGATTCGACTACATTAAGAATACGAATATCAAGAAACAAATAAGAATCATAGACATGCTTATTATAAATTTTAAGAATAGAGTTACCTCGAGACTCGTGTCATAACTTACTTTTAACTAAGACATGCCAAAGAAAGAAAGGTTGAGCTTTACATACCTTATGCTTGCTTCCTAAGCTAATCCCAACTTAAGTCTCGACTTCTCACGATCTACAATAATATCATTAGGTATCAACCATTAGCCATAACTTGAGAATCCAATTCCAAATTAACACTTTGTCTCTACAAAAAATTTAGTGACATTTCCTATAACTTCACGTCACGAGAATTCAACTCGGCCCAAATAAACAACAACCATGCCAACAACCCATACTAACAACATCCATACATGATTCAAAACGCATTCTAACATCAATAATTCCTTTTTACACAATTCGACAACATTTCGTTTATATTCAAATAGACTACATACGATCATTTCAATGTTAATGCTCACATATTCAATTACTAATCCGCAACCATTCAAACAAGATTTAAAACGTTCAAGCAATCCATACTGATATTCAAAACAACCCGAACAATAGGCCATTCCACAAAAATCTATTCAACTACCTTAGGAACACCAATAACACATTTTCTTCTTCCAACTCATAAATTATATCAACAATTCCATACGTTAGCATTATCACTTTCATCAATACAAGAAATCATATTACAATTACATTACTTCCAAAACAGCCCACATGACTTACAACTTCAACGTGGATCATTAAACCTTTATTTTCATTACATAATCCACAACAAACAACAACCAAAATACTACATAAAATTAGTTCTACACTTTTACCACTACATATACTACGGCCACAACACAACACACCATAATCTGTGAATTCCATTTGTTTTTCACACTCATAACATACAAACCATGCATAACATGAAAGGAGAGATTGAATCTTACCTTTCTCCACTTGGTTTTCTTCACTCGGCTAGGAGTGTTAATGGCCACAACGAACAATTCAATTGCTCCACGACTACTCCACGTTGACGAGGACCTTCCAATTAGTAGGTGTTATATCCCATGTTTTTCGTACATTGGACAATCCGGATTAAATGTGATAAATTGGGGACAAAACCATTCCGAGATACAAAGTGAGACTTTTGACCTTCGATTTTATTTTGAGACATAAGTTGTTCATGAATTTGTTGGTATGGAACAATTAGGAAAATTTGGGACCAAAAGTGATATATTTGAAAGTTGAAAATCATGCATTATTTGTTGGCCCTTTGACGTGCGGCATTGAATGGTCCCACACACTTTGTGGACAATTTTTAATTGGTCCAACACATGCATGTGGGTCATGGACTTGTGCAATTCATATGGGAGCTTAAAAGATGAATCTAAGTCATCTTTTATTCATTTCAACACTTAGAAAAAAAGCAAGAAGTTGAAGAGAGAAAGGAGCTCACGGCCAAGGCAAGGAAAAACCAACTTCAATTCTAGCCCTTCTAAAAATATTTTGTTGATGCAAATCCACTAAGTTGAGGCTCCTATATAGCGTGGAAGTGTTATTCGGGTCATTCAATCATCCGTGGTGTAGATCGCAAACCCTAGGCAAAGTGTGGAGTTGAAGAAGAAAGGTAAGAATTGATCATGTTTTATATGTTATAAAGGTTGCATGCATGTGGTAGTATGTTAAAATGGATGAAAATCATGAAATATAGTATGTTGGAGTTGGGGCCATGTGTGTGAGATTTGGCCGTGTAGGTGTGTGTGTGTTGTGTTGTGTTGAAGCCATGAATTAATGCCTAGTTAGCATGTTGTGTTTGTTGTAAAGTGGAGAAATGAATGAGAATCATAATATGTGCACATGTAGTGTTGGCAGAAAATGGGTCATATTATATGACAATGAATGAATTGATTCTACAAAACGTTTTAGTTGTTGTCGTTATGAATTCTCATGATGAGAATGAGAGTTTAATGACTCAAATTGATGTTGTAATTGTGCGGACTGATTTGGAGGTTATTGTACATTTAATGTAATTTGTATATTATGAGAATGATATTGTTAGGATGTGAATTGTTTGTGCAAATCAAGATTTGGAAATGAGGAATATGTTATGGTGGTGTTCTCAGGTTTGGGGGCTGTTTTCGGGTAGATTGGAGCAATTTTCGGATTGTTGGAAATGTTGTATGACTTGCTTAGAATGTCTTTGAATATTGTTGGCATGGGTTCGGGTTAGTATTTGAATGTATAAGCGTGGATGTTGGCTTGAAGGTAAGCCATTGAATTGAATTTATGAATGTTGTTGAATGATGGAAAAGGGTTATTAATGTTGTATTGCCTTTCGGATTGATTAGTAATGTTGCTAGGTTGGTTGTTGTTGTTGTTGTTGTTGTTGTTGATTTGGCGAGTTAAATTCTCGGGGTTGGCACTATTTACAAATGCTGCCCAAATTTACGTAGAATTTAGTGCTAGTTTGGAATTAAATGCCTAAATGCCTAAGTGGCTATAGCTAATATTTGGTATCCGTTGACGTATTTGTAGACCTTGGGGAGCCCGAGGCGTAAGTCGTGATTAGCTTGAGTTTGGAGTAGCTTTGGAAGCATTCGAGGTATGTAAAGCGCAACCCTTCTTTCTTTTAGCATGCCTTAGTCGTAAATAGGCTATGATACGAGTCTCGAGGAAACTTTTACTCTCGCGATCCGACCATGTCTGTGATTATTATTTGTTTCTTGGTCTTCGTATGCATGATATGATGAAATATTGGCTCCTATGGCTTTGGTATGACTACGTTTCAAAAGTTGCCTAAAAGGTTGGTTTTTAAAAGAGTTTCGTTCCTAAATGATTCGAAAACTACGAAAGTCGTAACTTTCACGACGAACCGGATCGCTTCGATATGCTCAAAAATGATTCCATGATGTATGATGATTATGTTTTCCATAGGCGGGCCGGCTCGGGTCGACACCGTCCGTGGGTCCCGCGACTTTTCCTTTACTCGACGACTTTTGAAAGAATGTGATACGATTATGATCCCAATTTCAAGTACGATCAATCTACTTACCTTTTGAGTTTATGATAATTATCTTATGTATATGATTTTGATGAACATAACTATGGTTTTCGGAAGTTTGGATTAATATGTTCCCGAGTGGCATTCGAAAGAAAATCGATTTGACTAATGTCTTGGTTTTGGAAATAATAGTTCTCTTCGACTATTCTATTGAGTACGTAATGACGACTATGTTTTTGATTCCATAAGCTATGTCATATGATCTTGACACGTACCTATAATTTCTAAAGTACTACTTGATATGTTCTCAAATGATTTTCGGAAGGAACTTGACTTGGTTATTTAGCTTTAAATGAGATTTCGTTTGATTATGTCGTTGAGTACGATGATGATTTGTGTATGTGGTTTCTCACTACTCGCTCGTGCGAGCTATTATGATCTCTTTATGGCGTCCCGGCCGGGCATGTATTCGTGCACGATTCTACGGTATGATTCACGCGCCCTCACTGTAGGCGGGGCATGTTATATGATATGATAATGATATGATGATGTTTGAGGTGGCTAGGATGGCATATGATGACTTCATTCACCGCGTCCCTCGCTAGAGGGGCGGCACGATATATGTATATGATATGATTATTTCACTTACCGCGTCCCTCATTGGGCGGGGCACGTTATATGTATATGTATCGATGATTTTACTTATCGCGTCCCTCATTCAAGGGTCGGGGCACGTTATATCTACGCATGGGTACGAGATGATTTTCGACTCTATTTCTCGGTTCCGTGACACCGTATATGAAATGGATACGTATGATTTATGTTTCAAAGGCAAGTGTTATGATTTTCGGTTATTATGTTACTTTTGGTATCGTCATCGTTTCGGACGATTTGTTTATGGTATTCCATGCTTTACATGCTCGGTACATATTTCGTATTCCGACCCCCTTTTCTTCTGGGCCGCGTTTCATGCCCAGTACGGTCTGATTTTGGTGATCCGCCGACCAGGATTCCCATCGCCGGTTTGAGTGCTCCTTTAGCTCACTTTTGGTACATATTCGTTCGTGGCATATGTATTTGTTTGCTGGGGGTACGGCGGGCCCCGTCCCGTCATATGATTGTTGGTTTTATACGAGACGTATATGTTGGTTAGCATTTGCATATGTGTGTTGGTATGTTCGTGTTTTGGGCGATCCTATTCACCGTGGCAGCCTCGTCGCTTGCTTTTGATATATTTTGGGGCATGCACACCTTTGATGTTTTTTTGAAACTCGATATATATATGTTTGTGTTTGAGATGTGTTTGGACTATGAGATAATCGAGGAAGCGTTCGATATTTGTATACATGTAAGCTATATCCGAATTTGTGAACCGGATTAATGAATGTGTTTGGGTGCCCAGCTCGGGCACTAGTCACGGCCTACGGGATTAGGTCGTGACAGAAGTGGTATCAGAGTAGTTCATCCTCGGAATGTCTACAGACCGTGTCTAGTAGAGTCTTGTTTATCGGCGTGTTGTGCACCACATCTATAAACGAGGAGGCTACGGGACATTTAGGATGTTATCTTTCTTTCGATCTTAGATCGTGCGATAGGCTGTGTTATCGGGATGACCACTCGAGTTGTTATGATTTCGATGCCTCGAGGAAGGGCGGGCGCCGGAAGGGCAAAAAAAAGAGAGTGCCGACTCCGCGAGTTACTAGGGCCCGTGCGTGCTGTATCGGATGTGTGCCCCCGACGGCCGGTTCGGACACCACTAGTATCGGAGGAGCTTGGAGTACGACCGGCTATTTTGAGGCGGCTCCACCGCCCTAAGTCGAGCGTGCCGAAGCGTCGTTGGAGCGGCGACGGGGCAATGCGGCACGATTTTCATCTTTGGGCTCCGGATAGCGGCTGTTAATGGATGCCTGAAACCCCCCGGCCGGTAAGAATGGATGATGTTTTGGACCTAAAGCGTATGTTGTAGTATGTTAATATGCTTGACTCGGTAAAGTAGTTGAAGTTGAGGCCACGATGTATGAGGGTTGCGGCTTGGAAATGTGTGTGTGGCGTGTTATGTTGGAGGGTGATGAATTTTCTATTAGTATGTTATGATTATTGTAAAGCTCGCGTGGAAGAACGATTGAGAGTCGATTATATATGTATATGATGTAGTGTTTAGAGATGGGTCGGTTGACAATGAACAGGATATTGATATGTAGCCCTAATTGGTATGAGTCGTGGATGCGCCCGGCTGATGAAGGTTGAGGGTGGAAATTAATGTTGAATGACTCAATATGATGGGCACATTGTTGCCGGTAGGAGATCGAGAGGCGGTGCGGGTTATTCGGGAGGGCGCGGCCGATTAGGGCTAATTTGTATGCGGTCGGGAGAAGGCTCGAGCATGGAGCCGTTTAGCCATGTGTTCTCGGATGCAACCATCATGATTTGAAAATGAGCCGTCAAGGCCGTGTTATGAGGGAGTGTCCGTACGAGGTGGTTTAATGTGATCCCGGTTCTTTGGAGAAAAATTTTTTCGGAATCTTTCCATAAAGTGACGAGTAGAACGATGAAGAGCTTGAGTATATGATGTGTTGATAAGTCGGGAATGGCCAATCATGAATTTTGTGGAAATAATAAAGTTGTGAAAATTTATCGTATATGCAATACGGCCCGTAAAGTGATTTACGGACCGTATAGTGCGATCGTCCTCAGCAATCAAAAATCTCAAGTTTCTCGTTAAGTGTTGAAATGGTTAAACACGACCCGATACGGCCCGTAAACCGGAGGACGGACGTAAACTGTGTCGTAAATCGCCGTGTCCTTCACCAAACTTTCTATTTTTCTTATGCTTAAATACGTGCATGGAGGACGGACGTAAACTTAGTATACGGTCCGTAAAGCGTGGTTTACGACCACCTTTCATCCCGACAATAATTCATTAAAGATCAGATTTTGGGATTTTTAAAAGGGACTTAAGCTCATTTCACTTCATTTTTCTTCAAGGCACTTCAAGAAACCTCTAGAGAGTTCACACATTTCACTCATGAGAAATCTAGAAATCAAGGATCAATAACAAGAAATCAAGAGAATCAAGTAGAGGAAACCCATTAAAAGTCTTCCAAGTCAAGAAATCCCAAGAGAGTTAAACTAGGGTTTTGGTGCTAAGGGTGAATCACCACTCCAAGCTTATTCCTCCATCATTTAAGGTAAGTTTCATGAACTTTACATGCTATTTGAAGTATTATTGAGTTAAGATTCATGGATTGTAGAAGAGTACAACAAATGGGTCATGAATGATGAATAGTGACGTTTTGAGAGATAGTTTGAATCAAGTTGTGATTGTTGTGGTGTTGTGGTGTGAATGCATTATAAATGACATTTAGAACATGAAATAAGCATTGGATACGAAAGAATACGACGATGGATTTTTAGTCATGACTATGGAAATTTGAAGTGAATTATTAAATACGAATCATATGAATGAATGACAGTTGTTGTTAGTGATATCATGATGATTATTATAAATGATTGAGGGTTGATATGGAATATGGCGGAAAGAAGTATAAACTAAGGGAATGCTGCCCAAATTCCTATAGCCTTAGTAAGTACGTTTTCATGAGGTTATATAGCTAATGTTGATACGAATTCCATCAAGGTAAACGAGAGCATTAAAGGGGATCGAGCAAGCGATAGAATAAGCTAAACGACAAAGGTATGTAAGGCTAATCCTTTCCTTCTAAGGCATGAATCCATGTATGCATTTTCTCCTCTCCTATGAGATTTCTATCTCCAAGAAAGTCAAGAGTCCCCACTCATGAATAGCTGTACGAGATAAGAAGTATACTATGAGCATGAATACGATAATAATGATAGTAAGCTAAAGACTAGAGATGATATGGTCTATGGTGTAATGCTCCTATGACGCTAATAACGCTATATCTGTAATCTAATGGTATTGATCATTATGCCCACTCACCTCATGCTTGCTCCTTCAAGGTGAGGCAATATACACATGAATGTCCCATAACGAAGTCGGGGTCCACGACCTTATGTCACCCCGATATAAATACAGATGTCTTGAGTTCAAATGTATGTGTTAAGGATATGCATAGTTATATGTGACGTAAGAATGCTAAAATATGATATGCTTATGATGCGATTATGACACGATTAAAGATGAAAGAATAACATGTTCATGAAACAAATGATAGCGATGGACCTACGATAATGTATGATGACAAGTACATGAAGTATATGGTGTCTATGCATAAATGTATGTACTATGACGAGATGATGATGCATGTACGATATGAGACATATATGTGATGTGATCGAGCCCTCGTGGCCGAATACGATATGTTGTCGAGCCTACGAGGCCGAATACGGATAACGATCAAATGTGTATAAATATATGCGACATTATGATAAGTATATGTATGTGTATGATGAATGCAAGAGAATGACTAGATATGTTAAGGTCATGATGCCCTATGTGATGTATATGTATATATGTATGTATCGAGCCCAGAAGGCCGAGTACGTGTACCAACGAGTCTATCGAGCCCGCGGGGCCGAGTACGTATGCCGCTAAGCCCATCGAGCCCATGAGGGCCGAGTACGTATAATCCCATGCCTATCGAGCCCAAGAGGGCCGAGTACGTATGCAAAGGGTCCCATCGAGCCCAAGAGGGCCGAGTACGTATACCAGTAATGCCATCGAGCCAAGAGGGCCGAGTACGTATGCTAGCGATCTTATCGAGCCGAGAGGGGCCGAGTACGAATGATACTAATCTACATGAATACGAGTACGAATGATGCTACGAATGATACTAACCTATACGAATACGAGTATTATGTTATGAATGCGATTATGTTATATGTATGATGCTTATATGAGCACGACGATGCTTCACGTATGATATCTATATAAGTATGATTATGTTACTCGTATGATTATACCATATGCATCACATTCATGTGAGTACGAATGAGATAAGTATATGACATCTTTACGAGCACGAGTATGCTATGTACGATTAGAGTACGGATATGCTAATACCATGTAAGTGCCGAGTAAGGGCTATGTATATGCAAAGTACGTGATACGAGCATGAGTATGACAAGTGAATAGATATGAAAGGTAAGTAAGTAAAAGATAGAATGTATGTACACGAGCACGAAATAGAACATGGAACGTCCCTACGGAAAGCAGGTAAGTACTATGAAGAGAATGTTAATGTCTCCCACATTATGTTATTTCATATATCACCGTTATGTTTCTCCATCGTTATCGTTCATGCTTTACATACTCGTACAATATTCGTACCGACGTCCTTCTCTTTGGACGCTCGTGTTCATGTCACACAGACAAGGGACGATTGTGATCCATAGTAGCTAGCGGCAGAGTTACGGAAGCCCTCCTTTATTCGGAGGTGCTATTTTGAGACATGATTTTGTGTACATGTATTTTGGGCACGGCGGGGTCCGTCCCGCCCATATGTCTAGTATTTCCGAGAGGCTCGTAGATACGTACGTGTGGGTAGTATGGTCCCATAGTCATTATGTACATGAAAGCCTATGTATATTATTATTATTTTGATAGCCCAAAGTGGCCTACGTTATATAAGTAAACATGTTCTATATGAAAGTCGTTTTCTATGATTATAAACGATAAGAGAAATGAATAAAGACGGGTTAAAGCAATAGAATGAGGGGTGCTCGGTGGTCGGCCTCGGGTGCCGTCGCGGCCCGTAGGTCGGGTCGTGACAAAAGTTGTATCGAGCGATTCGGTCCCAGGGAAGTTGTCTACGAGCCGTGTCTAGTAGAGTCTTGTTTATGGTGTGTTGCGCGCCACGCTAATAAACAGAGGAGGCTACAGGGCATTTAGGAAAAATGACCATCTTTCTTCATATGAGATCGTGCGATAGAGCCAAGTATAAGATGAAATTCCTCCCTAATGAGTATGTTGTGATTTCAGAAATGCCGCCAAAAGGGAAAGCTAAAGCCGCCCAGAGGGGCGAGACGACGATGAAGAGGCGGGCAGAAATAGAGCCGCCTATGAATATAGATGAGGGCGAATCCCATGATGAGGTTCCATCTAATGCCTCCACCACTCCGCCCGTTACGGAAGAGCAAGAAGGGGCTTCAGCTCCGGCTCCTATGCCTACGTTCCTCCACCATCTACTTCGAGAGGCCAACAAGTAGCCGAGGCCATTAATTTATTGACACAGATAGTTGCCACCCAGGCACAGCGGCAAGATTCGGGCTTGAGTGACAGGGCCGCTAGTACGAGAGCTCGTGATTTCATGAGCTTGAATCCCCCGGAGTTTTTCAGGTCGAAGCCGGGTGAAGACCCTCAAAGCTTTATTGATGAAATGTTGAGAACATTGAGGATTATTCATGCCTCTGAAACCGAATCAATGGAGTTAGCATCTTATAGACTCCGGGATGTGGCAGTTCTACGGTATAACAACTGGAGATCGTCAAGTTGTAGATGCCTTCACCCGCCACTATTTGCCGCCCGAGGTCCGCCGAGCTAGAGCGGATAGGTTCTTAAATCTAAAGCAAGGCAATATGAGTGCCCGGGAGTATAGCCTTCAGTTTAGTTCGTTAGCTAGATATGCTCCAGCCATGGTGGCCGACATGGGGGATAGGGTGCACAGATTTGTGAGCGACTTAGGGCCACATTTATATCAAGAATGTTTAACGGCTTCATTGCAAGACGGGATGGATATTTCCGCATTCAAGCCCATGCCCAAAATTTAGAAGAACAACAACGGCTGTTGCAAAGGGGTGAACGTGAAGATGATAAGGGGCGAAGTAAGAGGGCCAGATCCATGGGTGCCGATAGCAGCTATAGAGAAAGATCGAGGAAGCCATATTCTAAGCACTCAGGCCAGGGGTCCGATTACTCCATTCATTCCGGACCGAGTCAGAGTTTCGAAGAGTACGGTTCTCGGTATAGAAGTGATTCGGGCCGGACGAGATCGTCCATACCACAATGTACCCGGTGCGGTAAGCAACATTGGGGACCATGTCGGAGTGGGGTCGGATGTTTGCTATAGTTGTGGCCGGTCGGGTCATATTATGAGAGAGTGCCCATTTCGAGGCGGCGGGCGTGCGGTTCGACCACGGGATCCGCAGGGATCTTCATTATCCATACGCCCGCGGGGACGAGACTCCCGGACATTAGCGTTGCGGGGTGAAAGTAGGGGAGAGCATCTAATTCAAGTGGTCCTCAAGATCGTACGTATGCATTGGCTGAGCGACAGGATCCAGAGTCACTCCCCGATGCCGTCACAGGTATATCTATATTTTTGATTAAGTGTTAAAGGAAGGATAGATAATTGTAGCAATGAGCAAGTATAAATTGAGAAGTTATATTATGTAGCGGTGGTAATGGGGAAAGAATGATATGTGGTATTATGGTTCTCAAGTTTAAGGAAGTAAGATGTGAAGAGGGAAAACCCCAAGATAGCGATGATGATGAGTTACGGCTATAAGAAGCTATTTACTATAGAGTAAAGAGAAGAGGGAAGACACGAGTATGTTAAGCCCCCACATATAGGTTATCGTAGCTATGGATCATCAGAAACAGCACGAATAAGACGCAGCATAGTAAGAGGTATATGAATTAAAGATTTAAAGGCAAGACTGTGAATTTAAAAATGGTATAGGCTAAACCCCAAAGGGGGGAGGCGAGGAAAAGGAACGCAAGTGTAGAAAGTAACGATAGACCCTAGGACGTGTCAAATAGATGTGATAAGCGATGATAGTAACGATGTTAAGAAATGCTTATGATCTTATATGTATATGTGCCAATATATGACTATTATGGAAACCCCGAGCTTGTATGACCGAGTAAAGTACGATATATGTGTATGAATATGTATACGTGATGATGAGCACGCACCACTATAGTTAGGTATAACCACGGGCCTTGGCCGGGCCAAGTATGTAAATACCGATTCTTTATAGTCGGGTATGTTATGCAAATGTTATATGAATGCTATGTATACGAAATCAATACGAATACGAATATGTTAGCATGTATGATATATACGATATGTGAACGATACAAATATGAGCACAAATATGTTACGAATATAGAAATGCGATGAATATGGGTATGTAAATGAATGTGATCATGAATAGAGATATGGCTATGAACACAGATATGTGTATGGATGTGGATACCTGTATATGTATAGGTGTATACGCACATGAATCAGCCAAGAACGGTGATATGACTTGCAAGCAATTATGCTTCGCTAATGAAACCAAGTGAGATAGAGTTGCAAATCATGTAAGATTTAATATCGTTATTGAGCAAGAAAAAGAATCGACAGGACGTAGAAATTAAATGAAAGATATGGTGAGAGATGATAAGAAAGAAGAAATCAAATCCTCGACATATGGGACTCTACGAGATGATCCGCACTTATCTCAGCCCGGAAGAAGTTATGATGACGCGTCGAGATTTCAGGAATGTATGCTTTTCTTTTTGAGAGTATGGGTCGTGTATGGCCAATCTACATTGTTAATTTTATTGTGGTCCTGTGAGGCAATGATATTATGGGCTGTTGTGACAGGAGGATAGCGCCATATTACAAAGGAAACTCTGGCAAAAATTTTCTAGAATCCCCGAGTGTCGAACATTCGAGGACGAATGTTCCAAAAGGGGGGAAGAATGTGACACCTCGGAATCTTTCCGTACTTGAGTGATGAGTAGAACGATGAAGAGCTTGAGTATATGATGTGTTGATAAGTCGGGAACGGCCAATCATGAATTTTGTGGAAATAATGAAGTTGTGAAAATTGCAGCCCAGTGGTCGTATATGGCACTACACGGCCCGTAAAGTGATTTACGGACCGTATAGTGCCATCGTCCTCAAGCATCCAAAAATCTCAAGTTTAAACGTAAGGGTTGAAATGGTTAAATACGACCCAAAGATACGGCCCGTAAACCGGAGGTTTACGACCGTAAACCAATCGTAAACCGCCGTGTCCTTACCCAAACTTTCGTTTTTCTTAAGCTTAAACACGTGCCATGGAGGACGGACGTTAACACGGTCCAAATCGTGGTTTACGACCACTGTTCATCCCGACAATAATCCATTAAAGATCAGATTTTGGGATTTTTAAAAGGGACCTAAGCTCATTTCACTTCATTTTTCTTCAAGGCACTTCAAGAAACCTCTAGAGAGTTCCACACATTTCACTCATGAGAAATCAAGGATCAATAACAAGAAATCAAGAGAATCAAGTAGAGGAAACCCATTAAAAGTCTTCCAAGTCAAGAAATCCCAAGAGAGTTGAACTAGGGTTTTGGTGCTAAGGGTGAATCACCACTCCAAGCTTATTCCTCCATCATTTAAGGTAAGTTTCATGAACTTTACATGCTATTTAGTATTATTGAGTTAAGATTCATGGATTGTAGAAGAATACAACAAATGGGTCATGAATGATGAATAGTGACGTTTGAGAGATAGTTTGAATCAAGTTGTGATTGTTGTGGTGTTGTGGTGTGAATGCATTATAAATGACATTTAGAACATGAAATAAGCATTGGATACGAAAGAATACGACGATGGATTTTTAGTCATGACTATGGAAATTTGAAGTGAATTATTAAATACGAATCATATGAATGAATGACGAGTTGTTGTTAGTGATATCATGATGATTATTATAAATGATTGAGGGTTGATATGGAATATGGCGGAAAGAAGTATAAACTAAGGGAATGTGTCACGACCCAACCCCGTAGGCCGCGACTAGTACCCGAACTGGGCACCCGAACACACATACACATCAGAATCCCAACACTGGTCTACGCGTACACAAATATCAAATGTAACGTCACACTATCGCAAACACGAATACAGACATATCAGAAACCGGTAAGGCTGTGTCTCAAATTTATTTTATTTCCAGAAAAATTTTGACGGAGTTTCCTTTGTTTTCGACTATCCAAAAATAACCCGCGCGAGAGAAATACCAACAGAGGCCACACAGGGCCAACAAAACATCATATATATATATATACACGGGCCGACAAGGCCGCCATGGCGGGTGAAACCGCCCAACACACGTATCATACAAGTCCAACCAAACCAATTGGGCACAACCCACGCACGTATATCCACAGACCTCTAAACAGAATGCCAGAATCATATGATGGGACAGGGCCCCGCCGTACCCCTGAATAGACAAATATGTACAACAGAAAAGTATATACCAAAATACGGGCTCCGGAAATAAAGGAGCACTCCAACAGCGAGAGAGAGGATGACCTACACTCGCGGATCACCAAGTGGAGCGTGCGCCACTGCGGGCATGAAACGCGACCCCGAAGAAAGGGGGTCGGTACGGAATATGTGCGAGTATGCAAAGCGGAAACAGGATTAATATAGTCATAACCGAAACAGGGAGTGCGAAGAGTGTATACAACAATAAAATAATTTAGGCGAGTCAACATTAATCGACTGATCAAGTCCAGGCTATCCCAGCATAGCACATCATACAATACACATACATGTAGGCCGCGGCCGAGAATCCAGCGGCGATAGCACACACATACCGCGGTCGAGTATCCAGCGGTCAATAACACACACGTGCCGCGGTCGAGTATCCAGCGGCTAATAACACACACATACCGCGGTCGAGTATCCAGCGGCTAATAACACACACATACCGCGGCCAAGTATCCAGTAACACACACATACCGCGGCCTAATAACACACACATACCGCGGCCAAGTATCCAGCGGCTAATAACACACACATGAACAATTAAATAATTAAGTCCTCAGAAACAGGTAAAATAATTAATTAGTACGAAAGTTTATTTCACAAAATATTTCTAGAGTGGTACGTATGGCTCCAAAACATAGCCTAATGTTTCATAAGGTCCAAAGCATTATTTTATAAGAGAAAATTTCAAAATCGACGATTCTTTATCGAAGCTTATCCAAACGAGAAATCCTGGTAGGACAAGTAAAGCATCTCGGGGTTATCGGGCCCACCTCGGGTCGGATCGAGGCGGCGAACATAATTTACGAACAATTGGAGGCCAAAGGATCATACATAATGATTTCGAAGTGACCCGATCACATTTCGATAAGTTTCGGGCTTTGGATTGCATTCTAGCCAAAATAGAGCCTTTAGGCTTCAATTGAATTGAATGAATAGTAGCCGTCTTGTAGATCGAGTTTCGAGGAGCAGAAATGCTCCGGAGGTTCCAATATTCACCTAACATACTAAGACATGCCCAATGAAGGAGTAGGAAGCTTCACATACCTTGCGGACGTCCTACGCTCGCTTAAGCTCAATTCCCGTTTCCTCCAAAATCTGCAATTGGTCACATTTACCAATTGTCACTTGTAAGCTTTAAGGCTAAAATTTGGAAGTAATGCTTGCCTATGGAAATTCCGGACACTTCCCCTATAAATTTAACATCCCGAGGATTCAACTCGGCCAATTCAACAACACAATACCAACAATAACAATCACCAACAACAATATCCAATCCAAAACACATTCTAGCATCAATAGTGCTTTTCTACATAAATTGCCAACATTCATAGTCCTCAAGGTAATCACTTACATGCAATTTAACATTATTATTTATTCATCCAAATACCAATCCGAACTCGTTCCAACGACATTCAAAAGCATTCTAATCAAATCACATAAACGTTCAAACAATCCAACAACTACTCCAAGTGACACTCCGAACTCAATACGACATCCATAATACATTTTTAACTTCCAAATTCATTCTTTTCATCAACAATCCACATATTTACAATATCATTTCCATAGGTACAATATTTACATAAAAAGCACATTAAAGTGCCAAACGCCCCAAATCATTTACAATCTTCAACTTAGTTCATAAAACTCTCATTTAAAGCATGACATCCGTAACGGCGTCAATCAACTACTACATAAAATTATTACATTCTTGTCACCCATAATGACCCATTTTCGGCCACACCATGCACACCCCATATTAATGATTCTCTTCCATTTCATCACACTACAACAACCAAACATGCTAGAATAGAATTGTTCAACACTTCTAACACAACATACATATACACGGCCACACCTACACCACACGGCCTCACTTTCTACATACCATATTTCATGATTTTCATACGTTTTAGCATATTACAACATACACACATCATTCATAACACATAAAACAAGCTTAATTCTTACCTTTCTTCTTCAACTTCCAACTTGTCTAGGGTTGACAAATGTTGAAAACGGATGGTCTATCGCCCCAAACAACAACTCCACGTCGATGAGGACCCTTCAATTAGTGGTTTTACTAGGATGAAATAATTTTGGAAGGGCTAATTTTTGGTCTTGATTTTTCAAGCCTTGGCCGAATGGCTCTAGGTGTTGTTCTTCAAGTTTCTTGATTTTTCTAAGTCTTGAAAATGAGAAGATGACTAAGTGGTCATCTTTTGTATATACATATATATGCCACACAAGTGTCCAATGGGTTGGACTAATTAAATTATGCCAAACCATGTGTGGGACCTACATGACCATATGGATGATCTCATAAATTTTTCTTGCATTTTCATCTTTCCAAAATTCCTTTTAAGTCCCCAATATTCCAAGTTCCAATTTTGCCCTTAGCCTTTCTCGATATTTCCACAAGCCATTTTGTGAATTTCCACTTTTACCCCTAACCTTTCTTAATATTTCCGCATTAGTACTTTCATATGCAACTCATGTAAGTTTAACAAGATCAATATGTAGCATTGCCCTTGTCTCGTCGCAACGATTTCAAACTATCCGAATGTGCGAACTCACGGGATATAACATCCTCCCCCCCTTTAAAACATTCGTCCCCGAATGTTAAATTAGCCTTACGGAATCTTATATGCATTTGGGGGAGTTTCTTTTACAACTATCACAAATAGTTCATACATCAATCATAATAACCAATTAAAGAGTTTAAATTACCTGTACCCGCATCTGGTGGCGCCTCCTGATCCTGTCCACGGGTGAACGCATATAGGCGGTTTGATGGACCGCCAGAACTGGGGGCTCCGCCACGGCCCCTGCCACGGCCTGCTGGCGGCGGCATGCCCCGCCCCATCGGGCGCATAGCCACAGAGGGTGAAGACGAACCGGCAAGAATCGACCCGGTGAGGTCGCGCCGCTCCCCCCCCATACCGCCTCCGAGTGGACAATCTCTCATATAGTGGCCCCGCCGGCCACGGGTGAAGCAAGCACCCGCGCACGACGACAATCCCCTCCCAAGTGGCGTCTCCTACAATACGGACATCGGGGTAGGGGTGGCCTCAATCGGCCGGGGTCTAAGTCCATCGTGGCCCGAGGCCCGGGAGCTCGACTTTGTCTCTAAATACCCCGCACTACCCGGGCTCCATCCGGTGGCGTGGGGGCATACGCGCCGGGCCGGGGAGGGTATCCGTCCTCGCCGCCGAGGCCGCCCTCGAAAATCTCCGCAGTACCCGTGATCCGGCCCTCTTGGGCCGCCTCCGTCATCATCTCTACCGGACCGATCGGCCCACGCCGATCCTCCACACCTCGTGCATAGGCACGTGCCGGCGATGTCCATGTCGTGTGCTGCCATCGCCATACAACAGTCAACCAAGTAGCGATCTAATCCCATTACGTACCGGTGCATCCGGTCAGTCATATCCGCTACTATAGTAGGTGCATATCGGGCTAGGGAATCAAACTCCAAATTATATTCACGAACACTCCGGCCCCTCTGCTTTACCTGTAAAAATCTGTCAACTCTCGCCCTCCGCAACTCTGGAGGCAGGAAGTGGCGGAGAAAAGCAGCTGTAAACTCGTCCCACGTAGCTGGGGGAGCACCCTCACCCCGGGCCGGTTCCCACGACTCGTACCGTTAAGGGCAATACCGTAACTCGTGCGAAGCGAGCTCGACGGACTCCTACTGTGAGGCCCTGACCAGTCCCAATGAGCGCCTCATCTCCCGAATGAAGTCATGGGGGTCCTCGTCGGGTTTAGACCCGAAAAACTCTGGGGGGCTACATGTCAAGAAATCACGAACTCTCAAGCTGTCGCGTCTCCGTCCATATCACCACCCACCGCCGCGTCCGCGTCCGTCCCGCCACTATTGTCGTCGATGAATCGTACGGCCTCCCTCGCCGTCTGTCCTCCATACCCGGCCGGGGAGCGGCGCCGGAGCCGCCGAGGGACCTACTCCGGCCTCCCGGGTGGTGGAGTGGCGAACCCCTCTCGAATGCAAAACAATACCAAAGTCTAGTCCGCGCGCGAGCCCGTGTAACCGTAGCCCTCGGTGCTCGACTAGTCTCTACCCTTCGCCTTGCCCCACGGGGCAGCCGTCGTCTTCTTCGGAGGCATCTCTCGAAAAACATAGCAATTGATCGAAAAGAGTCATCCTAATATCACGGCTACTAACGCACGATCTAAGATTCAAAGAAAAGTAACACCCTAGATGTCCGTAGCCTCTGTTTATAGATGTGGTGCACAACACACCGATAAACAAGACTCTACGAGACACGGTCTGTGGATATTCCGAGGACGAACCGCTCTGATACCACTTTTGTCACGACCCAACCCCGTAGGCCGCGACTAGTACCCGAACTGGGCACCCGAACACACATACACATCAGAATCCCAACACTGGTCTACGCGTACACAAATATCAAATGTAACGTCACACTATCGCAAACACGAATACAGACATATCATAAACCTAGAGTAAGAGTGCCGTGTCTCAAATTTATTTTATTTCCGGAAAAATTTTGACGAGTTTCCTTTGTTTTTTCGACTATCCAAAAATAACCGCACGCGAGAAAATACCAACGAGAGGCCACACGGGGCCAACAAAACATCATATATATATATACACGGCCGACAAGGCCGCGCCCATGGCGGGTGAAACCGCCCAACACACGTATCATACAAGTCCAACCAAACCAGCGCGGGCACAACCCACGCACGTATATCCACGGACCTCTAAACGAATGCCGTAAGAATCATATGACGGGACGGGGCCCCGCCGTACCCCCGAATAGACAAATATGTACAACGAAGAAAAGTATATACCAAAATACGGGCTCCGGAAATAAAGGAGCACTCCACAGCAGAGAGGATGACCTACACTCGCGGATCACCAAGTGGAGCGTCTGTACCTGCGGGCATGAAACGCAGCCCCCGAAGAAAGGGGGTCAGTACGGAATATGTACTGAGTATGCAAAGCGGAAACAGAATTAATATAGTCATAACCGAAACAGGGAGTGCGAAGAGTGTATACAACAATAAAATAATTTAGGCGAGTCAACATTAATCGACTGATCAAGTCCGAGCTATCCCAAACATAGCACATCATACAATACACATACATGTAGGCCGCGGCCGAGAATCCAGCGGCGATAGCACACACATACCGCGGTCGAGTATCCAGCGGTCAATAACACACACGTGCCGCGGTCGAGTATCCAGCGGCTAATAACACACACATACCGCGGTCGAGTATAGCTAATAACACACACCGCCAAGCGGCTAATAACACACACATACCGCGGCCAAGTATCCAGCGGCTAATAACACACACATGAACAATTAAATAATTAAGTCATTTGAAACAGGTAAAATAATTAGTTAGTACGAAAGTTTATTTCACAAAATATTTCTAGAGTGGTACGTATGGCTCCAAAACATAGCCTAATGTTTCATAAGGTCCAAAGCATTATTTTATAAGAGAAAATTTCAAAATCGACGATTCTTTATCGAAGCTTATCCAAACGAGAAATCCTGGTAGGACAAGTAAAGCATCTCGGGGTTATCGGGCCCACCTCGGGTCGGATCGAGGCGGCGAACATAATTTACGAACAATTGGAGGCCAAAGGATCATACATAATGATTTCGAAGTGACCGATCACATTTCGATAAGTTTCGGGCTTTGGATTGCATTCTAGCCAAAATAGAGCCTTTAGGCTTCAATTGAATTGAATGAATAGTAGCCGTCTTGTAGATCGAGTTTCGAGGGCGAGAAATGCTCCGGAGGTTCCAATATTCACCTAACATACTAAGACATGCCCAATGAAGGAGTAGGAAGCTTCACATACCTTGCGGACGTCCTACGCTCGCTTAAGCTCAATTCCCGTTTCCTCCAAAATCTGCAATTGGTCACATTTACCAATTGTCACTTGTAAGCTTTAAGGCTAAAATTTGGAAGTAATGCTTGCCTATGGAAATTCCGACAGCACTTCCCCTATAAATTTAACATCCCCGAGGATTCAACTCGGCCAATTCAACAACACAATACCAACAATAACAATCACCAACAACAATATCCAATCCAAAACACATTCTAGCATCAATAGTGCTTTTCTACATAAATTGCCAACATTCATAGTCCTCAAGGTAATCACTTACATGCAATTTAACATTATTATTTATTCATCCAAATACCAATCCGAACTCGTTCCAACGACATTCAAAAGCATTCTAATCAAATCACATAAACGTTCAAACAATCCAACAACTACTCCAAGTGACACTCCGAACTCAATACGACATCCATAATACATTTTTAACTTCCAAATTCATTCTTTTCATCAACAATCCACATATTTACAATATCATTTCCATAGGTACAATATTTACATAAAAAGCACATTAAAGTGCCAAACGCCCCAAATCATTTACAATCTTCAACTTAGTTCATAAAACTCTCATTTAAAGCATGACATCCGTAACGGCGTCAATCAACTACTACATAAAATTATTACATTCTTGTCACCCATAATGACCCATTTTCGGCCACACCATGCACACCCCATATTAATGATTCTCTTCCATTTCATCACACTACAACAACCAAACATGCTAGAATAGAATTGTTCAACACTTCTAACACAACATACATATACACGGCCACACCTACACCACACGGCCTCACTTTCTACATACCATATTTCATGATTTTCATACGTTTTAGCATATTACAACATACACACATCATTCATAACACATAAAACAAGCTTAATTCTTACCTTTCTTCTTCAACTTCCAACTTGTCTAGGGTTGACAAATGTTGAAAACGGATGGTCTATCGCCCCAAACAACAACTCCACGTCGATGAGGACCCTTCAATTAGTGGTTTTACTAGGATGAAATAATTTTGGAAGGGCTAATTTTTGGTCTTGATTTTTCAAGCCTTGGCCGAATGGCTCTAGGTGTTGTTCTTCAAGTTTCTTGATTTTTCTAAGTCTTGAAAATGAGAAGATGACTAAGTGGTCATCTTTTGTATATACATATATATGCCACACAAGTGTCCAATGGGTTGGACTAATTAAATTATGCCAAACCATGTGTGGGACCTACATGACCATATGGATGATCTCATAAATTTTTCTTGCATTTTCATCTTTCCAAAATTCCTTTTAAGTCCCCAATATTCCAAGTTCCAATTTTGCCCTTAGCCTTTCTCGATATTTCCACAAGCCATTTTGTGAATTTCCACTTTTACCCCTAACCTTTCTTAATATTTCCGCATTAGTACTTTCATATGCAACTCATGTAAGTTTAACAAGATCAATATGTAGCATTGCCCTTGTCTCGTCGCAACGATTTCAAACTATCCGAATGTGCGAACTCACGGGATATAACAGAATGCTGCCCAAATTCCTATAGCCTTAGTAAGTACGTTTTCATGAGGTTATATAGCTAATGTTGATACGAATTCCATTGAAGGTAAACGAGAGCATTAAAGGGGATCGAGCAAGCGATAGAATAAGCTAAACGACAAAGGTATATAAGGCTAATCCTTTCCTTCTAAGGCATGAATCCATGTATGCATTTTCTCCTCTCCTATGAGATTTCTATCTCCAAGAAAGTCAAGAGTCCCCACTCATTAATAGCTGTACGAGATAAGAAGTATACTATGAGCATGAATACAATAATAATGATAGTAAGCTAAAGACTAGAGATGCTATGGTCTATGGTGTAATGCTCCTATGAAGCTAATAACGCTATATCTGTAATCTAATGGTATTGATCATTATGCCCACTCACCTCATGCTTGCTCCTTCAAGGTGAGGCAATATACACATGAATGTCCCATAACGAAGTCGGGGTCCACGACCTTATGTCACCCCGATATAAATACAGATGTCTTGAGTTCAAATGTATGTGTTAAGGATATGCATAGTTATATGTGACGTAAGAATGCTAAAATATGATATGCTTATGATGCGATTATGACACGATTAAAGATGAAAGAATAACATGTTCATGAAACAAATGATAGCGATGGACCTACGATAATGTATGATGACAAGTGCATGAAGTATATGGTGTCTATGCATAAATGTATGTACTATGACGAGATGATGATGCATGTACGATATGAGACATATGTGATGTGATCGAGCCCTCGTGGCCGAATACGATATGTTGTCGAGCCTACGAGGCCGAATACGGATAACGATCAAATGTGTGTAAATATATGCGACATTATGATAAGTATATGTATGTGTATGATGAATGCAAGAGAATGACTAGATATGTTAAGGTCATGATGCCCTATGTGATGTATATGTATATATGTATGTATCGAGCCCAGAGGGGCCGAGTACGTGTACCAACGAGTCTATCGAGCCCATGGGGGCCGAGTACGTATGCCGCTAAGCCCATCGAGCCCATGAGGGCCGAGTACGTATAATCCCATGCCTATCGAGCCCAAGAGGGCCGAGTACGTATGCAAAGGGTCCCATCGAGCCCAAGGGGACGAGTACGTATACCGCAATGCCATCGAGCCAAGAGGGCCGAGTACGTATGCTAGCGATCTTATCGAGCCGAGAGGGGCCGAGTACGAATGATACTAATCTACATGAATACGAGTACGAATGATACTAATCTACATGAATACGAGTACGAATGATACTAACCTATACGAATACGAGTATGCTACATGTATGGTACCGTTATGAATGCGATTATGTTATATGTATGATGCTTATATAAGCACGACGATGCTTCACGTATGATATATATATAAGTATGATTCTGTTACCTGTATGATTATACCATATGCATCACATTCATGTGAGTACGAATGAGATAAGTATATGACATCTTTACGAGCACGAGTATGCTATGTATATGGCCGATTAGAGTACGGATATGCTAATACCATGTAAGTGCCGAGTAAGGGCTATGTATATGCAAAGTACGTGATACGAGTATGAGTATGACAAGTGAATAGATATGAAAGTTAAGTAAGTAAAAGATAGAATGTATGTACACGAGCACGAAATAGAACATGGAACATACCTACGGAAAGCAGGTAAGTACTATGAAGAGAATGTTAATGTCTCCCACATTATGTTATTTCATATATCACCGTTATGTTTCTCCATTATTCTTGCTCATGCTTTACATACTCGTACAATATTAAATACCGACGTCCTTCTCTTTGGATGTTGTGTTCATGCCCACGGGTAGACAAGGAGACGGTGCAGATCCCATAGCTAGCAAAGCGAGTTACGGAAGCCCTCCTTTATTCGGAGGTGCTATTTTGAGACATGATTTTGTGTACATGTATTTCGGGCACGGCGGGGTCCTGTCCCGCCCATATGTCTAGTATTTCAGTAGAGGCTCGTAGATACGTACGTTTGGGTAGTATGGTCCCATAGTCATTATGTACATGAAAGCCTATGTATATTATTATTATTTTGATAGCCCAAAGGGCCTACGTTATATAAGTAAACATGTTCTATATGAAAGTCGTTTTCTATGATTATAAACGACAAGAGAAATGAATAAAACAGGCTAAAAAGCGATTAGAATGAGGGGTGCTCGGTGGTCGGCCTCGGGTACCCGTCGCGGGCCGTAGGTGGGGTCGTGACATTCATCCTCTTCTGTGACTATGCGCCTCCGGCGGGGTATGCCGGCACCGGCGGCCGCGTGGTAGGCGTGGCGGAGCCTCCGGTTTTAGCGATCCTTCGAACCACTTATATGCGTTGGCCAATAGACGAGGGCAAGGAGCGTCACCGTACGCGGCTACAGTATATGAATTCTTCCGAGATGTGTGTTGTTATGTATGTATATTGCTGTATGGTTGATATTTAATAGCCGTTAGCAGAAATTTAAGGACCGATAATCGAGTATTCATAAATTAAGGCGATTAAGGTATGTTTACCATTATAGTGAATCTAGAAGTCGAGGATGGAAGGTAATCGTATTCGTAAGTGAAAGGTGAACGCGGGGATCAAAAGGGTAAAACGGTAATTGTGTCGTGAGAACGTTTTGAAAACTGTTAAGACTTCAATTTACTCCAGGTTGTGTGTTGAAGGTCATGCGGTAACGTGAACGCTATCAGACTAATATTAAAGCACCGTATTTCATCAGCGTTTCGAGGTTAAGTGTCTTTGGAGTGAGAGAAATTTTGAGATGGGTGACCCCCCTGGGAAGTTTTCTGAAAATCTCACCAATTCGGATGAAAGAGGCAAATGAGAAGCTAGAATAATCCAAAGGGAGTTAGAGTGTGCGGAGTGGGTCGGAACCTTAAGTGGTCACGTAGAACGAGGCGCGATTAGATGGTAAAAGAGAAAGAAGATGTATCACGATTTTGGAATTGGGGTGAGTTTGAACAGTGTTGGGAAATATTTTGTAAGTGAGGCGATAGCGACTACATGTCTGCATATATGTGTAATGTCGCATACCTGGTTTTATTGACAGATATGTGTATTCCAGCAACCGACGTGGTGGTATAGGGAAGGCATCAATTGGACAGAGTAATGAAGCTCAAGTGAGCAACAGTGTATAGATGGCACAGATGTTATAAGCCAAGCTGATGTTGTGGTTATTACAGGTCAAGTTTGGGTAGTTCGAATGCAATGGTATGTGGAAAAAGGGAAGAAAGTGAGTAGATGGAAGATCAGGGAATCAGAACGTCGGGATTAAAGTACCGCCTACTTGGAATGGGAAATGCGGACATAAGGCAAATATAATCGGGTAATGATATAAGCACACCCCAAAAGGGGGGAAGCGGATGCGAGAAATACAAGTGTAAGATGTAAGGATTGCAACATAATGTGTGATTGGAAAGTTGAAAAGCGAGATCTAAGCAAAGGAGCAATAAAAGAGTTCGAATTAAGGATAAAGAGATGATTTGAGAAATTGACAACGAGATAAAGAAAAGAAAAAAGAAGGAATATGATTGGTAGATACGGCTGTATGCTATGGTAATAAAAGGAACTTCCCCCGAGATCCTTATATGGCTTTATAAGACTAGTTGAACATTCGAGGACGAATGTTCTAAAGGGGGAAAGGATGTTATATCCCGTGTTTTCGTACATTGGGACAATCCGGATTAATTGTGATAAATTGGGGACAAAACCATTCCGAGATACAAAGTCAAGACTTTTGACCTTCCATTTTATTTTGAGACATAAGTTGTTCATGAATTTGTTGGTATGGAACAATTAGGAAAATTTGGGACCAAAAGTGATATATTTGGAAGTTGAAAATCATGCATTATTTGGCCCTTTGGCCGTGCAACATTGAATGGTCCCACACACTTTGTGGACAATTTTAATTGGTCCAACACATGTGTGTGGGCCATGGACACTTGTGCAATTCATATGGGAGCTTAAAAGATGACTTCTAGGTCATCTTTTATTCATTTCAACACTTAGAAAAAAAAAAGCAAGAAGTTGAAGAGAGAAAGGAGGCTCACGGCCAAGGCAAGGAAAAACCAACTTCAATTCTAGCCATTCTAAAAATATTTTGTTGATGCAAATCCACTAAGTTGAGGCTCCTATGTAGCGTGGAAGTGTTATTCGGGTCATCCAACCATCCGTGGTGTAGATCGCAAACCCTAGGCAAAGTGTGGAGTTGAAGAAGAAAGGTAAGAATTGATCATGTTTTATATGTTATAAAGGTTGTATGCATGTGGTAGTATGTTAAAATGGATGAAAATCATGAAATATAGTATGTTGGAGTTGGGGCCATGTGTGTGAGATTTAGCCGTGTGTGTGTGTGTGTTGTGTTGTGTTGAAGCCATGAATTAATGCCTAGTTAGCATGTTGTGTTTGTTGTAAAGTGGAGAAATGAATGAGAATCATAAGTATGTGCACATGTAGTGTTTAAAATGGGTCATATTATATGACAATGAATGATTGATTCTACATAGTTTTTTAGTTGTTGTCGTTATGAATTTCATGATGAGAATGAGAGTTTAATGACTCAAATTGATGTTGTAATTGTTGCGGACTGATTTGGAGGTTATTGTACATTTAATGTAATTTGTATATTATGAGAATGATATTGTTAGGATGTGAATTGTTGGTGCAAATCAAGATTTGGAAATGAGGAATATGTTATGGTGGTGTTCTCGGGTGTGGGGGCTGTTTTCGGGTAGATTGGAGCAATTTTTGGATTGTTGAAAATGTTGTATGACTTTCTTAGAATGTCTTTGAATATTGTTGGCATGGGTTCGGGTTAGTATTTGAATGTATAAGCGTGGATGTTGGCTTGAAGGTAAGCCGTTGAATTGAATTTATGAATGTTGTTGAATGATGGAAAAGAGGGTTATTAATGTTGTATTGCCTTTCGGATTGATTAGTAATGTTGATAGGTTGGTTGTTGTTGTTGTTGTTGTTGATTTGGCCGAGTTAAATTCTCGGGGTTGGCCTATTTACGGGGAAATCTTTGCCCAAATTTCTGTAGAATTTAGTGCTAGTTTGGAATTAAATGCCTAAATGCCTAAGTGGCTATAGCTAATATTTGGTATCCGTTGACGTATTTGTAGACCTTGGGGAGCCCGAGGCGTAAGTCGTGATTAGCTTGAGTTTGGAGTAGCTTTGGAAGCATTCGAGGTATGTAAAGCGCAACCCTTCTTTCTTTTGGCATGCCTTAGTCGTAAATAGGCTATGATACGAGTCTCGAGGAAACTCTACTCTCGCGATCCGACCATGTCTGTGATTATTATTTGTTTCTTGGTCTTCGTATGCATGATATGATGAAATATTGGCTCCTATGGCTTTGGTATGACTACATTTCAAAAGTTGCCTAAAAGGTTGGTTTTTAAAAGAGTTTCATTCCTAAATGATTCTGAAAACTACGAAAGTTCGTAACTCTCACAGACAGAACCGGATCGCTTCGATATGCTCAAAAATGATTCCATGATGTATGATGATTATGTTTTCCATAGGCGGGCCCGGCTCGGGTCGACACCGTCCGTGGGTCCCGTGACTTTTCCTTTACTTCGACGACTTTTGAAAAGAATGTGATACGATTATGATCCCGATTTCAAGTACGATCAATCTACTTACCTTTTGAGTTTATGATAATGATCTTATGTATATGATTTTTATGAATAAAGTTTGTGGTTTCGGAAGTTTGGATTAATATGTTCCCGAGTGGCATTCGAAAGAAAGTTCGATTTGACTAATGTCTTGGTTTTGGAAATAATAGTTCGCTTCGACTATTCTATTGAGTCTGTAATGACGACTATGTTTTTGACTTCCACAAGCTATGTCATATGATCTTGACACGTACCTACAAGTTCTAAAGTACTACTTGATATGTTCTCGAATGATTTTCGGAAGGAACTTGACTTGTTTTGTCATTTAGCTTTAAAATGAGATTTCGTTTGATTATGTCGTTGAATACGTGATGATGATTTGTGTATGTGGTTTCTCACTACTCGCTCGTGCGAGCTATTATGATCTCTTTTGCGTCCGGGCCGGGGCATGTATTCGTGCGGGATTCTATAGTATGATTCACCGCGCCCCTCACTAGAGGGCGGGGCATGTTATATGATATGATAATGATATGATGATGTGGGGAGGTGGCCGGGATGGCATATGATGACTTCATTCACCGCGTCCCTCACTAGAGGGTACAGGGCACGATATATGTATATGATATGATTATTTCACTCCTTACCGCGTCCCTCATTAAAGGGCCGGGGCACGTTATATGTATATGTATCTGATGATTTTACTTATCGCGTCCCTCATTAAAGGGCCGGGGCACGTTATATCTATGCATGGGTACGAGATGATTTTCTGACTCTGTTTCTCAGTTCCGTGATGAGCTGTATATGAAATGGATACGTATGATTTATGTTTCAAAGGCAAGTGTTATGATTTTCTGGTTATTATGTTACTTTTCTGTCCTCCTCGTTTCAGTACGATTTTGTTTATGGTATTCCATGCTTTACATGCTCAGTACATATTTCGTACTGACCCCCTTTCTTCGGGGGCTGCGTTTCATGTATGCCGCAGTACGGATACGATTTTGGTGATCCGTAGGCCTAGGATTCCCGGCGGTTTTGGAGTGCTCCTTTATTTCGGAGCTCACTTTTGGTACATATTCGTTCGTGGCATATGTATTTGTTTGCTCGGAGGTACGGCGGGGCCCCGTCCGTCATATGATTCTCGTTGTCATTTGGTTTAGTGGTACGTAGACGTATATGTGGGTTAGGCCTATTCTGTACAGGTGTGTTGGTATGTTCTGTGTTTTGGGCGATCCTATTCGTCGTGGCAGCCTCGTCGGCTTGCTTTTGTATATGTTTTGGGGCCAATGCGCCCTTTGATAGCCTTGCCGGCTTCTCGATATATATATATATGTTTGTGTTTGAGATGTGTTTGAGACTGACTTGAGATAATACGAGACGACGTACGATATTTGTATACGCGTAAGCTATCTGTTTGTGAACCGGATTAATGAATGTGTTTGGGTGCCCAGCTCGGGCACTAGTCACGGCCTACGGGGTTGGGTTGTGACAGTAGGAAGACAAGGAGAAAATAATTTTCTTGATCAAAGTTAAGGGGCACCACTTTCGGCCAACCCTTGGCCGAAAGTCTCTCTTCTCTCTTTTCTTCATCTTTCTTGAATTTTCCAAGTTTAAAATGATGAGTTATGCCTTATGTTAGCATCACTCATATATATATATATATATATAAGTATGTGCACGTAGCCGGTCATGTGCCTCTCATTTTCTCTCCAATTTTCTAGATTTTCTAAGTCTCCAAAGATGAATAAGTCTTGCATGGTCATGACTTACACATACATGTCCCCTACAAATATGAGATGAAAACATGGCCCCCTTGATGGCTTGAAACAATTGGCCAATATATGGGTGGGGCCCACGGCAACCTTGGCCCTTTGGCCATTTCATGAAATAATTTTGTTTCCACCTCTAGCCCCAAGTTTTCCTTATTCCAAATTTACCCTTAATGCTCCATACCAATAAAAGATGAATGTGCAACTTATGCATTCTTAACAAAACCGAAAAAAAATATAACCTTGTCCTTAACTTTCCGCAATTTACTCGAAATATCCCACTGTACAAAATACGGGATATAACAGAACCCGCTGACTCTCGTGAAACTCATAATCATACTGGGCCCTTAAATCATGACATGAGCGCAAAATGAAAACCTTTCAAAGAACAACATGCTTTTCGTCTTTTTCAAATCAAATAAAATCTGTGATGTAATGCATAAGGAAAACTTTTCGAAGAATAATATGCATTTCATCTTTCTCAAATCAAATAAAATCCGTAACATATGAAATTTGTAATATATCGCAAAATGATATATCGGCTTACATAGCCGCTTGCAAAACTGACATCTTATATACTCGACACTGTCTGCAAAGTCTCTAACATAACTCCAGATACCATAACAAAAGCACTCTGACTCGGCAACACTCCGGGAGGAAATGGAGCTCGCCAATCCAGCTGGAACATCTTCTACTCATCTGTATATACCTGCGTGGCATGAAACGTAGCCACAGAAAAAAGGGGTCGGATGCGGAATATGTACCGAGCATGTAAAGCATGAAATACAATAAACGAATCATCGACATACGGAGTATAGAAAATCGAGACAAGAACTTAAAACTGTAAGGCTTGCCTCTGAAACTTAACTCATGTACATATGCATATATATATATAGCGTGTCTCGGCCCTCTAGTGAGGGACTCGGTAAGTAAATCATCATATACATGTACATATAGCGTGTCCCGGCCCTCTAGTGAGGGACTCGGTAAGTAAAATTGTCACGACCCAACCCCGTAGGCCGTGACTAGTGCCCGATCTGGGCATCCAAACGCACCTATCAAATAGAGTTACACACGGATGGCTTATGTATATACGGATATCAAACACTGCCTCAGATTATATCAAACGCATCCAGGTATATAACGAGCGAAAAGGTGTGTTTCAAATTTATATAATTTCCGAAAAATTTAGCGGGAGTTTCCTTTGTTTTACGGACTATCCAAAATAACCCTGCACGCAGAAAATACCAACAAAGGCCACACAGGGCCAACAAAACAACATATATACATATGCGGGCCGACAAGGCTACCGCGGCGAATGGAATCGCCCAAACACCGTACCGAAGTAGGCACTGACCCACAAACATGTCCACAGACCTCTAGACAGACGGACAGAATCATATGACGGGACAGGGCCCCGCGTACCTCGAACGAATATATACAATGCAACGAATGAATATATATACCAAAAGTAGTCTCCGGAATAAAGGAGCACTCCAAATAGCGAGAAGAAGGTGTCCTAAACCGGTGGATCACCAAGCTATGTGTACGTACTGCCACGGGCATGAAACGCGGCCCCACAGAAAGGGGGTCGACGAAATATGTGCGAATATGCAAAGCAGAAAATGTAGTATACAAATCTGAGTCACAATCGAAATAGAGGTACAGAAAGTAAATGCATTTCCAAAATATCAAAGTGTTACTTCAAAATATAAATGTCACACCCTGATTTTACTAGGGTGTGATGGGCACCCGACCCCATGCTCGGAGCCGAGCGAACCTGCGGACTCTTATTACAGACATAACTCCTGAGACTCTTAATCAAGCACAAATGACAATTTCGGAAATGATTTTCGGGACATGCTCTTTTTCGAAATTTTCAAATCAACAGAATCTAAAATACATGGAATTTATTACATAATACAGAACGACATATCGGCTGATGGAGCCGGATACAAAACTGATGTGCTGAACCCACGACTGCGTACGCAAAGTCTCTAACAAATAATCGAACACATAACATGCATAATCCGACACGCAAAGACTCCGTGAGGAAATGGAGCTTGCCAACGCCGCGGAACATCTCCCTACAAAGCTTTCGTACTCATACGGGTGTGCTCGCGCGGCACGAAACGTACCCCCCCCCGAAGAACGAGGGGGGGGTCGGTACGGAATATGTACCGAGTATGTAAAGCATAGAGACCAACAAAACGTAATTATAACTAAACGAGAGGATACGGAACATAAATGTAATAACCGGAGTGTCGTAAATGCTTACTCATAAATCATAAGAAAATGCATAGCGAGAAAACATGCCATAGCGGGGTCCCCGTCACGGGACTCGGCGACGAAAGTGGTCGCCCCCGACACCGGCGCGCCAAAAGATATCGTATCAAATCGTAATGTGCACATATCATAGCGTATCGTATGGCCATATCATATCACATCATATCGGAGGTGTACATGGCACGACATACTCCACAACCCATGTACATATACCGCCCGCACGCGCCGGGGCCGGCGAACAATGCGGTGGAAAACGCTTGATAACATATCCGGCCGAGCTCGGTGGAGAAAGCATGAGGCATCCACGAGTGGAGTAGTGAGAAACTAAATGCAACATAAAATGTACAACATATACAGAGATCGGACGGAATAATCAAACGACATATCATGAAAAAGGGTCCGGACGAGGCATAACACATACCCTTTAAAGACCGCGGAGGATTCTTATCAAAATAGAATTTCAGGGGTCATTTGTGTATATCAAAAGATAAAACATATACAGAAACTCGATAGCATAACTCAAATGGCAGACCTTATAGCGAACATTTGACAATAATCAAAACATAAGTCTTTCGGATATCGGAATGGTTCGTGTTAATAGTCTTTTTCGAAGTAGTTTCAAATCCCAAAGTAGGTCATAAGACTCAATAAAATAATTATAGCAATTATTCTTTAGAAATTAGAAAGGTAGTTAAAAGTTTTCCTTAGTTTCCATATAAAGGTAGTTTAAATAGGATATTAGGAAAAATTCGGACAAAGTGAGCCCAGTCCGCCTCGACCAAATGAGGTGGCGTATGTAAGGTACGTATGTTAAACTTCATAACGTCATCTATGGAGGATTTTAAGGTAATCGGATTTCATTTGCACAAGTCCGGAGGGGTTAGACAACTTTTATAACTATTCATGCAATATTAGATTCAATTCTCTTGAATGAAAAAGGGCGTTTTTGGACGTGGATTAGGGAGGTAGCGTTGTCCCCGAGGTCCAAATTCAAACCTAGTACATCTAAGACATGCCAAGAGAAGGAATGGGAGAGCTTTACATACCTTGTTTGCCTTTTACGCTTGCCAAAATTCAAATCCCGTTTCGTCCAAAACCTACAAATGGTCACATTTACCAATTTGCTATTCATATGGCTTAAAGTTTCAATCTTAATCAATACTTGTCTATAAAAATTTGGGCAGCATCTCCCCCATATATAACATCCCCCGAGATTCAAACTCGGCCAAAACAACAACAACCATACCAACAACAATATAAACAACATCAACAATCGACTAGAAACGCATTCTAGCGCAAATAGTCTTATTTTCCAAATAATGCAACAACTCCAAATCCAACTTTACACTTATTAGTCAATATTCCTATTTTCATGTTCACATACTAATTCAAGATCATTCAAACATAAATCAAGAGTATTCAAGCCTTATATCCAATGTTCAACAATTTTCATATTCTGTCCGAATTCTCATATATCAATTAAACCATCCTAACACATTTTCTACTTACTACTTCATCACTAACAATCATAATCCACACTTTAACAACTTCATTATCTTAATACCATAAAATCACATTAATATGGCATAATTCTCTACATTCCCTTTTCATGCCAACTTAACCCATATATCCTTCATTTACATTAGTAAGGTCACAACAACACAACTAATATACTAAACAAAATAAATCCATTCTTATTCCATTACCCTACACCACACGGCCAACATGGCATTTTCCAACTTCAATCGATTTTCATTCAACTTTCATTTCTAACACAATGTCCACTATAATCACAACTAGAATAATACATAAAATCCAACCCACTTCATTTATACACTAGCACATACACACGGCCACATATACACACACACCAATACCATGCAAACTTCCACAATTTCATGCATTCTATCCATTCTACTTACAAACAAAAACAAACCTTTATAACATATAAAAGAGGATGAATCTTACCTTTTTCCTTCAACTTTCTTCACTTGTCCCAAATGCGAAACGGCTAAACGAACGACTTATCTTCCGAAATAATTATACCACGTTGTAGAGAACCCTTGAATTAGTGGAAATACTAGGAGAAACAAATTTTTGGATCACAATTTCTTGGTCTCCTTTTCTCCTCCCTTTGGCCGAATAGGCCATACTTGTTTCCTCTCCATCTTCTTGTTTTTTCTTTCTCCAAATTTCTTGAATCTTCTTAAGGCAAAAATGAAACATGTGATGTATTAATATTCTTGATTTTCAACTCCCATGTGGGGCCCACCTTTGGCCGGCCACATGGTGCCCCTTTCTTTTTTTCTTTTTTCTTTTTTGCATGGCTACTATGGCCCTTTGGAACCTTCATGATTCTTAGGTGAAATTCCCGTTTTGTCTCTCGACTTTTCTCAATATTACCATTTCGCCCCTAGCCTTCCACGTTATTTCCATTGGCCATTTTGCAAATTTCTCTTTTTACCCTTGGCCTTTCTCAATATTTCCATACCACCAATGCTCATAAATAATATTCCTAACAACTCGTACATTAAAATAATTCTTGAAAATGATCTTGTCCTTAACTTGCCACGACTTTCTCGAATTATCCGAACGTATGAAATACGGGATATAACAGGTGGAATCCAAGATGATTATGATTAAAGGAAGAATAAAGGAACAAGCAAGATTTAACTCCAAGAATATCTCCAAGAACTGTTCCCCAAAGCTCTAATTTCGAAATGGGAAATAACGAGGGTCTAAGGGCTTTTAACACTTCATTAATTTTACAAACTGCCCGTCTCTCGCTTAGCGCAGACTGACCGCCCCCGGCGAGCACATTTTTTTGCCGGTCACACGACCACTTTCTTGCCAAGGAAAAATCTCTATTGGAACGCCCTCCGGGAGGGCTACCGCTCCAACTCGAATGCCGCCGCCATAATTGCATCCACTTGGTCACATGCCGCCATGGTGCCTGGGGTCAAGTTGCCAAAGCGAGCACCAGACACCAGAAACTCTCCCAAGTATCACAATTTGATCCGATTTTTCATCTAATTTCGAGGCTATCTGCTCACATACCATACACATCAAAACACGCTACGAACGCGCCCGTGGCCTCGAAATTTCCAACGGAGGTCTCGTTGACCGAATCAACCCTCGACGCCTTAATTCCAATTTCCAACCCAAGTCCCAAAATACCGAGTGCACATAACCAAATACACACACAAGTTCTAAACGATCATTGTCGGTTGAAATCGACTAAGTTCCTAAAACTTTGTTGCTTTACCCAAAAGAAAATTCGGGTCAACCATTTTTCACTTTAAGCCTATTTTTTCACAAAAGTTTTTCGAATCGCATACCCACATCCATAACTCTTCGAAAAGCATGCCAACGGTCCCCTCCGATCAAAATGAGCTTATCAATGCTCGAAAAAGGGTGAAATTGTCAACAATACTATAACGACTAAACGGGTCGTTATATATCAGATACCAATTCAACCGTCGCTCATCCTCGAGTGGAGAAAAGAAAATGAGCGATAATTGCCTGAATTCGTAAATAACTGAGGATATCGGCTACATATCGGAGTCAGTCTCCCAAGTAGCCTCCTCAACAGGACGGTGTTTCCATTGCACCTTCACCGAAACAATCTTTTTCGACCTTAACTTTCGAACTTGTCTATCCAAGATCGCGATAGGCTCCTCCTCATAAGTCAAATTCTTATCAAGCAATATAGAATCCCAACGGACAATGCTAGGTACCGTTGGCATGGTACTTCTTCAACATCGAAACATGAAAAATCCCTAAATGAACGTAGCCTCGTTTATAGACGTGGCGCGCAATGCCAACTCATAAGCTACATCACCGGACACCACAATCTCAAACGGATCAACATACTCCGGGGCTCAATCGCCCTCCTACCAAACCACATTTGTCACACCCCGGTTTTACTAGGTGTGATGGGCACCCGACCCCATATTCGAGCCGAGCGAACTTACGTACTCTTATTACGTACATAAACTTTCGGACTCTTAATCGACAAAAATGATAAAGTACAACAAATATTTTGGAAATATCCTTTGTAGTTTACAAATCGACCGAATCGTAATCATATGGAATTTATGGCAAATACAAGAATGACATGACGACCGGTGGGGCCGCTCACAACCGACATTCGTAATCCCACAACTCGTCCGCAAAGTCTCTACCACATAATCGAACACATAACATGCATAGTCCGACACGGCAAAGACCAGAGCATAAGCGGAGCTTGCCAACGCCGCCGGATCATCTCCTACGTAGCCCGTACTCATCCGGTGTACCGCGCGCATGAAACGTGCCCCCAAAGAACAGGGGTCGCACGGAATATGTACTGAGTATGTAAAGCATAAAGACCAACAAAATGTAATCATAACTGAACAGAGGATACAGAACATAAATGCAATAGCCGGAGTATCAAAAATGCTTACTCATAAAACATAGGCAAATGCATAAATGTAAAACATGCCAAAGCCGGTCCCCATCATGGGACTCGCAAATGTAAAGTGGTCGCCCCCGACGCCGGCGCCACAACATATCATATCAAATCGTAAACGTGCACATATCATAATATATCGATGGCTATATCATATCACATCATATCGTAGTGTGTGTGTACATGGCACACATCATACACCACAACCCATGTACATATATACCCCCCCTCACACCGAGGCACGGCGAACAATGCAAGTGGAATACGCGTGATAACATATCCCGGCCCGGGATCGGGAAGGAAGCATCGAGGCATCCACGAGTGGAGTAGTGAGAAACTAAATGCAATGTAAAATGTACAACATATACAGAGATCGACGGAATAATCAAACGACATATCATGAAAAGTGGGGTCCGGACGAGGCATAGCACATACCTTTTAATGACCGCGGAGGATTCTTTTCAAAATAGAACTTTAGGGATCATTTGTGTATATCAAAATGTAAAACATATACAGAAACTCGATAGCATAACTCAAATGGCAGACCTTATAGCGAACATTTGGCAGTAGTCAAAACATAAGTCTTGGGATATCGAATGGTTCGTGTTCAAAATAGTCTTTTCAAGTAGTTTCAAATCCCAAAGTGGGTCATAGGACTCAATAAAGTAATCATAGCAGATATTCTTAAGAACCTAGAAAGGTAGTTAAAAGTTTTCCTTAGTTTTCATTTTAAAGAAGATCAAACGGAATATCAACACAAAGTTCGGAAATAGTGGGTCCACCTCGGTCAAGTAAGGTGGCGTACCCAAACGGCGCATATTAAACCTTATGACGTCATTTACAGAGGATATAAGATAATCGGATTTCATATGTACAAATTCTAGATACTTGGATGACTTTTCTAACTATTCGTGCACATAATTAGTTCAATTTTACCGAAAGAAAAAGGGGCATTTTTGGACGTGGATTCCGAGGAGTAGAGTTGTCCCCGAGGTCCAAATTCAAACCTAGTACGGCTAAGGCATGCCAAGAGAAAGAATGGGAGAGCTTTACATACCTTGTTTGCCTTTTACGCTTGCCAAAATCCAAATCCCGTTTCGTCCAAAACCTACAAATGGTCACATTTACCAATTACTATTCATGA
This sequence comes from Lycium ferocissimum, assembly GCF_029784015.1. NCBI lineage: Eukaryota > Viridiplantae > Streptophyta > Magnoliopsida > Solanales > Solanaceae > Lycium > Lycium ferocissimum. The sequence goes on from NW_026725671.1 coordinate 44,150, forward strand.
GGTTCAAACTTCCAACTTGGGTTTAGTATTTGCCTACCGAAATTTCGGCGGCATCTCCCCAAAAATATGACACCCCGAGATTCAAACTCGGCCAAAACAACAACAACCATACCAACGACAATATATATAACATTAACAATCGACTAGAAACGCATTCAATGCGCAAATAGTCTTATTCTCCAAATAACGCAACACTCCAAATCCAACTTAGCACTTATAGATCAATATCAATATTTTCATATTCACATACTAATTTAGGATCATTCAAACATAGACCAAGGTCATCCTAAGCAATCATCTAATATTCAACATAACCATTATTTTCCATACTACGTCCGAAATCTTCCAACTTTCATTAAACATTCACAACAAGTTTCCCACTTGCAAATTCATAATCAAAAACATCAATCCACACTTTAACATTTTCATTTCTATGACGTCATAAAATTATACTAATATGCCATATTTTCCCACAATCAATTTCAATGCCAACTTAAGCCATTTACCTTTCTTTCACCATATAAGGATCAAAACAACACAATTAACATACCAAACGAAATTAATTCATTTCCATTTCATTAGCCATGTACCATACGGCCAACACTCAATTTACAACTTCCACCAATTTCCATTCAACTTTCATTTTCAATGTAGAGTCTATAACCACTACAACTAGAATACTACATAAAACTCAACCCACCTTACTTACACAACCATGCACACACACGGCCACATGCATGCACACACATTCACCATGCCAACTTCCATATTTTCATAATTTCTACTCATTTCTATATTTCACAACATAAACCAAATCTTCATAACCCATAAAAGAGAATGAAATCATACCTTTTCTTCCAAAGTTCTTCACTTGGCCAAGGTGTCAAATTGAAGAAACAAGTGCTCTTCCTTCCGAAATAATTATACCACGTTGTAGAGGAGGCTTGAATTAGTGGAAATACAACAAGAAAATAATTTTTGAAGTAAGATTTTTGAGGGATGATTTTCCCTATGGTCAGCCGAGAGCCTCCCCCTTCTCCTTTTTTTTTTTGCTCTTGTTTTTCTCTTGCTCAATTATTCTTGAATTTTCTTGAAGCTTACTCCTTCTTATAATTTAGTTGGTCACATGTTAAGTCACATGACCAACTCCATGGGTTTGGGCCAAGCCATGGCATGGCCGGCCACCCTCCTCCCTTGGGCTTCAATTTTCATTTTATTTTTTTAGCCCAATTGATGATGGATCGCTTTTGGAAATTCCCGGGACTAATTTACAAATTTTCAATTTTGCCCTTAACCTTCCTTAATATTTCCGCGTCAATATTTTCTTGAACATCACATGCGCATTAAGTAGGATCCAATTAAAACCTTATTTCTCACCATTCCGAATTATTTCCAATCTTTCCGAATACGCACAAAATGCGAGGTGTAACATCCTTCCCCCCTTTAGAACATTCGTCCTCGAATGTTAATGTAGCATTATAGGGGCTTACAAGTATTTCTGGGGGAGTTCTCTTCTTGCGGTTATCGTACACAACCCGTGCATTAATCAATACAATCAAATAAGCAATTCTAATTATCTGTAGGTACAGGAACCAAGTGGGGGTACTTCCGTTGCGTCTCGACTCAAACTTCTTAAGTCACCTTTTCTTTACTACTCTTTCGCTAGCCGTACCTTAATGGGAGCTACATTTTTTTGTCACGCAGTTTTCCTTTCTTGCCAAACTAAGATCTCTATTGGCCGTTTCTCTTAGGACAGCTCTTCTATTCCTTGAATGCCAGTATAATTGCATCCACTTGGTCACATGACCTTTACTACATAATCTGGGGCAGATTGAAGTCTTACAGATTTCGAGACGTTTCCATAACGCGTCCTATTTTTCATATTTCTTTGTTTTACCCTCCGTATTCCACAATTTTCATCTTTCGTCCTAGATTCCCAGTTCCTCAATAGTAACAAATATATCCTCGTCTTCATTACCTATAATTATTTCGGGTGTTGTCCGGTTTAGATCTTCACCTACCACCCCTACATAATAATTCACTGCAAAATTGATTGTCGGTTGTCACTAAATTCGCTAATAGACTTTGTTGCTACTAAGCATTAAATGTGATTCGTCCCGATCTTTCAAACTGTTAACTGTCTTTCCTATAATCATTTTTCACGGCATACCCAAATCCATAACTCTTCCGAACAGCACATCTCATTTATTATCTACTTACAATGCTTTCCTTTCCCCTTTTTGATGTATCTGACTAAATATTCTAATTAACAATTTCAGCAGAATCTCTTTTTCCATTTTTACAATTCAAACTCTGTACATAGCAAATACCAACGACACCTCGTAACATACGGCTATGTAACACATTCCCGCCATTCAAGGCTTCCAATTTCCAGTAGCGGAACAAATATATCAAAATTCATTTCTGTAGCTTTCATGTCATCACTTACTTTCTTCCATCGTATGTAAAGCCCACATAGAGGAATTTCATTTTCCTATGACTTGGCTCTATCGTACGATCTAAGACAGAAAGAAGGTCAACAATCCCTAAATGCCCCGTAGCCTCCTGTTTATAGATGTGGCGCGCTTCACACCATAAACAGGACTCTACGGACACGACTTTGCGAGACAACTCCTAGGACGGACTGCTCGATACCACTTTGTCACACCCCGATTTTACTAGGGTGTGATGGGCACCCGACCCCATATTCGGAGCCGAGCGAACCACAGACTCTTATTACCTACATAAGCTTTCGGACTCTTAATCAGACAAAAATGATAAATACAACAAATATTTTGGAAATATCCTTTGTAGTTTACAAATCGACCGAATCTGTAATCATATGGAATTTATGGCATAATACAGAATGACATGACGGCCGGTGGGGCCGCCTACAAAACTGACAACCAGAACCCACAACTCTGTCTGCAAAGTCTCTAACACATAATCAGAACACATAACATGCATAGTCTGACACGGCAGCACTCCAGGAGCAAGTGGAGCTTGCCAACGCCGCTGGATCATCTCCTACAGAGCCTGTACTCATCCGGGTGTACCTGCACGGCATGAAACGCAGCCCCCGAAGAACAGGGGGTCAGTACGGAATATGTACTGAGTATGTAAAGCATAAAAACCAACAAACAGAATCATAACTGAACAGAGGATACAGAACATAAATGCAATAGCCGGAGTATCAAAAATGCTTACTCATGAAACATAGGCAAATGCATAACAGAAAACATGCCATAGCCGGTCCCCATCATGAGACTCGGCAAACAGAAAGTGGTCGCCCCCGACGCTGGCGCCACAGCATATCATATCAGATCCGAAATGTGCACATATCATAACATATCAGATGGCCATATCATATCATATCATATCATATCAGAGTGTGTACATGGCACATCATACACCACAACCCATGTACATATATACTCGCCCCCTCACACCGAGGCACGGCGAACAATGCAGTGGAATACGCGTGATAACATATCCTGGCCCGGGCTCAGTGAAGGAAGCATTGAGGCGTCCACGAGTGGAGTAGTGAGAAACTAAATGCAATGTAAAATGTACAACATATACAGAGATCAGACGGAATAATCAAACGACATATCATGAAAAAGGGTGGGACGAGGCATAGCACATACCTTTTAATGACCGCGGAGGATTCTTTTCAAAATAGAACTTTAGGGATCATTTGTGTATATCAAAATGTAAAACATATACAGAAACTCGATAGCATAACTCAAATGGCAGACCTTATAGCGAACATTTGGCAGTAATCAAAACATAAGTCTTGGGATATCAGAATGGTTCGTGTTAAAACAGTCTTTCTGAAGTAGTTTCAAATCCCAAAGTGGGTCATAGGACTCAATAAAGTAATCATAGCAGATATTCTTTAGAACCTAGAAAGGTAGTTAAAAGTTTTCCTTAGTTTTCATTTTAAAGAAGATCAAACGGAATATCAACACAAAGTTCGGAAATAGTGGGTCCGCCTCGGGTCAAGTAAGGTGGCGTACCCAAACGGCGCATATTAAACCTTATGACGTCATTTATGAGAGGTATAAGATAATCGGATTTCATATGTACAAATTCTAGATACTTGGATGACTTGTTGATACAATCGCAACATAATTAGTTCAATTTTACTGAAAGAAAAAGGGGCATTTTTGGACGTGGATTCCGAGGAGTAGAGTTGCCCCCGAGGTCCAAATTCAAACCTAGTACGGCTAAGGCATGCCAAGAGAAAGAATGGGAGAGCTTTACATACCTTGTTTGCCTTTTACGCTTGCCAAAATCCAAATCCCGTTTCGTCCAAAACCTACAAATGGTCACATTTACCAATTACTATTCATGAGGTTCAAACTTCCAACTTGGGTTTAGTATTTGCCTACCGAAATTTCGGCAGCATCTCCCCTAAAAATATGACACCCCGAGATTCAAACTCGGCCAAAACAACAACAACCATACCAACGACAATATATATAACATTAACAATCGACTAGAAACGCATTCCAGCGCAAATAGTCTTATTCTCCAAATAACGCAACACTCCAAATCCAACTTAGCACTTATAGATCAATATCAATATTTTCATATTCACATACTAATTTAGGATCATTCAAACATAGACCAAGGTCATCCTAAGCAATCATCTAATATTCAACATAACCATTATTTTCCATACTCGTCCGAAATCTTCCAACTTTCATTAAACATTCACAACAAGTTTCCCACTTGCAAATTCATAATCAAAAACATCAATCCACACTTTAACATTTTCATTTCTATGACGTCATAAAATTATACTAATATGCCATATTTTCCCACAATCAATTTCAATGCCAACTTAAGCCATTTACCTTTCTTTCACCATATAAGGATCAAAACAACACAATTAACATACCAAACGAAATTAATTCATTTCCATTTCATTAGCCATGTACCATACGGCCAACACTCAATTTACAACTTCCACCAATTTCCATTCAACTTTCATTTTCAATGTAGAGTCTATAACCACTACAACTAGAATACTACATAAAACTCAACCCACCTTACTTACACAACCATGCACACACACGGCCACATGCATGCACACACATTCACCATGCCAACTTCCATATTTTCATAATTTCTACTCATTTCTATATTTCACAACATAAACCAAATCTTCATAACCCATAAAAGAGAATGAAATCATACCTTTTCTTCCAAAGTTCTTCACTTGGCCAAGGTGTCAAATTGAAGAAACAAGTGCTCTTCCTTCCGAAATAATTATACCACGTTGTAGAGGAGGCTTGAATTAGTGGAAATACAACAAGAAAATAATTTTTGAAGTAAGATTTTTGAGGGATGATTTTCCCTATGGTCAGCCGAGAGCCTCCCCTTCTCCCTTTTTTTTTTGCTCTTGTTTTTCTCTTGCTCAATTATTCTTGAATTTTCTTGAAGCTTACTCCTTCTTATAATTTAGTTGGTCACATGTTAAGTCACATGACCAACTCCATGGGTTTTGGGCCAAGCCATGGCATGGCCGGCCACCCTCCTCCCTTGGGCTTCAATTTTCATTTTATTTTTTTAGCCCAATTGATGATGGATCGCTTTTGGAAATTCCGGGACTAATTTACAAATTTTCAATTTTGCCCTTAACCTTCCTTAATATTTCCGCGTCAATATTTTCTTGAACATCACATGCGCATTAAGTAGGATCCAATTAAAACCTTATTTCTCACCATTCCGAATTATTTCCAATCTTTCCGAATACGCACAAAATGCGAGGTGTAACATCCTTCCCCCCTTTAGAACATTCGTCCTCGAATGTTAATGTAGCCTTATAGGGGCTTACAAGTATTTACGGGGAGTTCTCTCTTGCGGTTATCGTACACAACCTGTGCATTAATCAATACAATCAAATAAGCAATTCTAATTATCTGTAGGTACAGGAACCAAGTGGGGGTACTTCCGTTGCGTCTCGACTCAAACTTCTTAAGTCACCTTTTCTTTACTACTCTTTCGCTAGCCAGTACCTTAATGGGAGCTACATTTTTTTGTCACGCAGTTTTCCTTTCTTGCCAAACTAAGATCGCTATTGGCCGTTTCTCTTAGGACAGCTCTTCTATTCCTTGAATGCCAGTATAATTGCATCCACTTGGTCACATGACCTTTACTACATAATCTGGGGCAGATTGAAGTCTTACAGATTTCGAGACGTTTCCATAACGCGTCCTATTTTTCATATTTACTGTTTTACCCTCCGTATTCCACAATTTTCATCTTTCGTCCTAGATTCCCAGTTCCTCAATAGTAACAAATATATCCTCGTCGTCATTACCTATAATTATTTCGGGTGTTGTCCGGTTTAGATCTTCACCTACCACCCCTACATAATAATTCACTGCAAAATTGATTGTCGGTTGTCACTAAATCCGCTAACAGACTTTGTTGCTACTAAGCATTAAATGTGATTCGTCCCGATCTTTCAAACTGTTAACTGTCTTTCCTATAATCATTTTTCACGGCATACCCAAATCCATAACTCTTCCGAACAGCACATCTCATTTATTATCTACTTATAATGCTTTCCTTTCCCCTTTTTGATGTATCTGACTAAATATTCTAATTAACAATTTCAGCAGAATCTCTTTTTCCATTTTTACAATTCAAACTCTGTACATAGCAAATACCAACGACACCTCACAGAACATACGGTTATGTAACACCTTCCCGCCATTCAAGGCTTCCAATTTCCAGTAGCGGAACAAATATATCAAAATTCATTTCTGTAGCTTTCATGTCATCACTTACTTTCTTCCATCGTATGTAAAGCCCACATAGAGAGGAATTTCATTTTCCTATGACTTGGCTCTATCGCACGATCTAAGACGTAAAGAAGGTCAACAATCCCTAAATGCCCCGTAGCCTCTGTTTATAGATGTGGCGCGCTTCACACCATAAACGGGACTCTGCGGACACGACTTTGCAGACAACCCCTAGGACAGACCTGCTCTGATACCACTTTGTCACACCCTGATTTTACTAGGGTGTGATGGGCACCCGACCCCATATTCGGAGCCGAGCGAACCCACAGACTCTTATTACCTACATAAGCTTTCGGACTCTTAATCAGACAAAAATGATAAATACAACAAATATTTTGGAAATATCCTTTGTAGTTTACAAATCGACAGAATCTGTAATCATATGGAATTTATGGCATAATACAATATGACATGACGGCCGGTGGGGCCGCCTACAAACCGACAACGAGAACCCACAACTCGTACGCAAAGTCTCTAACACATAATCGAACACATAACATGCATAGTCGACACGGCGGACTCCGGGAGCAAGTGGAGCTTGCCAACGCCGCCGGATCATCTCCTACGCAGCCCCGTACTCATCCGGTGTACCACACGCATGAAACGCAACCCCCGAAGAACGGGGGTCGACGGAATATGTACCGAGTATGTAAAGCATAAAAACCAACAAAGCGAATCATAGCGAACGAGAGGATACGTAACATAAATGCAATAGCCGGAGTATCAAAAATGCTTACTCATGAAACATAGGCAAATGCATAACGAGAAAACATGCCATAGCGGTCCCCATCACAGACTCGGCAAGAAAGCAAAGTGGTCGCCCCCGACGCGGCGCCACAAAGATATCATATCAGATCAGAAATGTGCACATATCATAACATATCAGATGGCCATATCATATCATATTATATCATATCAGAGTGTGTACATGGCACATCATACACCACAACCCATGTACATATATACATGCCCCCTCACACCGAGGCACGGCGAACAATGCAGTGGAATACGCGTGATAACATATCCTGGCCCGGCTCGGTGAAGGAAGCATTGGCGTCCACGAGTGGAGTAGTGAGAAACTAAATGCAATGTAAAATGTACAACATATACAGAGATCAGACGGAATAATCAAACGACATATCATGAAAAAGGGTCCGGACGAGGCATAGCACATACCTTTTAATGACCGCGGAGGATTCTTTTCAAAATAGAACTTTAGGGATCATTTGTGTATATCAAAATGTAAAACATATACAGAAACTCGATAGCATAACTCAAATGGCGGACCTTATAGCGAACATTTGAAAATTAATCAAAACATAAGTCTTGGGATATCGGAATGGTTCGTGTTAAAACAGTCTTTTTTCGAAGTAGTTTCAAATCCCAAAGTGGGTCATAGGACTCAATAAAGTAATCATAGCGTATATTCTTTAGAACCTAGAAAGGTAGTTAAAAGTTTTCCTTAGTTTTCATTTTAAAGAAGATCAAACGGAATATCAACACAAAGTTCGGAAATAGTGGGTCCGCCTCGGGTCAAGTAAGGTGGCGTACCCAAACGGCGCATATTAAACCTTATGACGTCATTTATGAGAGGTATAAGATAATCGGATTTCATATGTACAAATTCTAGATACTTGGATGACTTGTTGATACAATCGCAACATAATTAGTTCAATTTTACTGAAAGAAAAAGGGGCATTTTTGGACGTGGATTCCGAGGAGTAGAGTTGCCCCCGAGGTCCAAATTCAAACCTAGTACGGCTAAGACATGCCAAGATAAAGAATGGGAGAGCTTTACATACCTTGTTTGCCTTTTACTCTTGCCAAAATCCAAATCCTGCTTTGTCCAAAACCTACAAATGGTCACATTTACCAATTACTATTCATGAGGTTCAAACTTCCAACTTGGGTTTAGTATTTGCCTACCGAAATTTCTTAAAGATCTCCCCTAAAAATATGACACCCCGAGATTCAAACTCGGCCAAAACAACAACAACCATACCAACGACAATATATATAACATTAACAATCGACTAGAAATGCATTCAGTATGAAATAGTCTTATTCTCCAAATAACGCAACAACTCCAAATCCAACTTATCACTTATAGATCAATATCAATATTTTCATATTCACATACTAATTTAGGATCATTCAAACATAGACCAAGGTCATCCTAAGCAATCTATCTAATATTCAACATAACCATTATTTTCCATACTCTGTCCGAAATCTTCCAACTTTCATTAAACATTCACAACAAGTTTCCCACTTGCAAATTCATAATCAAAAACATCAATCCACACTTTAACATTTTCATTTCTATGACGTCATAAAATTATACTAATATGCCATATTTTCCCACAATCAATTTCAATGCCAACTTAAGCCATTTACCTTTCTTTCACCATATAAGGATCAAAACAACACAATTAACATACCAAACGAAATTAATTCATTTCCATTTCATTAGCCATGTACCATACGGCCAACACTCAATTTACAACTTCCACCAATTTCCATTCAACTTTCATTTTCAATGTAGAGTCTATAACCACTACAACTAGAATACTACATAAAACTCAACCCACCTTACTTACACAACCATGCACACACACGGCCACATGCATGCACACACATTCACCATGCCAACTTCCATATTTTCATAATTTCTACTCATTTCTATATTTCAAAACATAAACCAAATCTTCATAACCCATAAAAGAGAATGAAATCATACCTTTTCTTCCAAAGTTCTTCACTTGGCCAAGGTGTCAAATTGAAGAAACAAGTGCTCTTCCTTCCGAAATAATTATACCACGTTGTAGAGGAGGCTTGAATTAGTGGAAATACAACAAGAAAATAATTTTTGAAGTAAGATTTTTGAGGGATGATTTTCCCTATGGTCAGCCGAGAGCCTCCCCTTCTCCCTTTTTTTTTGCTCTTGTTTTTCTCTTGCTCAATTATTCTTGAATTTTCTTGAAGCTTACTCCTTCTTATAATTTAGTTGGTCACATGTTAAGTCACATGACCAACTCCATGGGTTTGGGCCAAGCCATGGCATGGCCGGCCACCCTCCTCCCTTTGGGCTTCAATTTTCATTTTATTTTTTTAGCCCAATTGATGATGGATCGTTTTTGGAAATTCCGGGACTAATTTACAAATTTCCAATTTTGCCCTTAACCTTCCTTAATATTTCCGCGTCAATATTTTCTTGAACATCACATGCGCATTAAGTAGGATCCAATTAAAACGTTATTTCTCACCATTCCGAATTATTTCCAATCTTTCCGAATACGCACAAAATGCGAGGTGTAACACATATACATATGTTGATGATTCTCATTCTTTTCTTCACACTACACAACTAAACATGCTACATAGAATCAATTCATCATCTCAACACAACACACACACCGCACGGCCATACACACCATGCACGGCTACCAACTCCAACATACCATATTTCGGAATTTCACCCATTTTAGCATACTACAACATGCATACACCATACATAACACATAAAACAAGATTAAATCTTACCTTTTCCCTTCAACTTTACAACTTGGCTAGGGTGGTGAATGATGAAAACGAGTGATCTGTTGGCCCAAACAACAACTCCACGTTAACTAGGGACCTCCAATTAGTGGATTTGCTTGAAGGAAATATTTTTGTGATGGCTCAATCTTGGTCTTGAAATTTGAGGGTTTGGCCGAATGGTTGTTATTGTTGTTCTTCAACTTCTTGATTTTTTTTCTAAGTGTGCGAATGGAAAAGATGACTACTTAGTCATCTTTTGTGCTCTCATATATGAGTTGAACAAGTGTCCTTGGCCCACACATAAGTTGGACCAATTAAATTTGGCCACAAAATGTGTGGGACCAATTCCAAAGCCACACGGCCAAGGGCCTAAAAATGCATGATTTCCAACTTTCAATTATACCACTTTTGGTCCCAAATTTTCCTAAATGTTCCATGCCAACAATTTCATGAACAACTTAGGTCTTAAAACAAAATCAAGGGTCAAAAGTCCCGACTTTGTATCCCGGAATGGTTTTGTCCCTAACTTATCATAGTTAAACCGGATTGTCCCAATGTACAAAATACTTTAGATATAACATCCCTCCCCTTTAAAACATTCGTCCTCGAATGTTAGATTAACCTTACGGGATCTTATAAGCACCGGGGAGTTCTTTTATAACAATCACACACAATTCATTCATTTATCAA
>NW_026725672.1:0-55259 GCF_029784015.1 Lycium ferocissimum
ACCCCTTTCGTTCGATAACCTTAGGTGGGTCCTTTCCTTGTTTTAAAATTTCTTCGTTTTACGTATACGATTGGTTATTATATTTATGTATATTATGTTTCCGCTTTACATACTCGGTACATCTTCGTGCTGACCCCCCTTGCTTCTCGGGGGCTGTGTTACATGTCCACAGGTACAGACGCGCCGTACGACGCGCCGCCCGTTTAGGTTGACAGTCTGGTTTGTTGAAGCTCCCACAGTCCGGGCCTCCCCTTTTGGTATATATCCTCTGTTGTACATATGATACGTATATATGACTATACGGGTACGGCGGGGGCTGTCCGATCTTCGATTCGTCTTCGATTCGATGCTTGTGTTAGGAGTCTGGTGTACTGTACGTGGGGTGTGAAGTTATCCCTTTGTCCGGGTAAGTATGTGTGATATGCGACTCTGTCTGCTATGATAGCCTCGACGGCTTATGTACAGATTATGTATGTATATATATACGTATGCTTATGCATGTTCGTGCGACGTATGTTATATCTGTATGGACTTATATATGTACGGCGGATTAGCCATTTTTGGTATGTCGGATTTGTTAGGTAGGTACGTATGGTGTCAGTAGGACACCGGTCACGACACGGGTTGGGTCGTGACGATCAGCGCACGACTAGGGGTATCGTGCGGGCACCTACCAATTCCCGCCCTCTGTGGGCGAACCCTTTCCCAAATCATTCAACCACAATAAATTTAATCAAGACAATTGAATATAAGTCTCAAACATAGATAAAAATAAGGATAGTAAATAAGTGCGGAAATAATACAATCACCCCAAGGAACCTGGTCTAAGGCCCTACAAGAGCCACTACCACAAATACTATTAGTCTGAATACGAATACATGTCTGAAAATGGAATACTGTCTCAGAATATCAAAATAAGACAAGTAACTAAGAAGAGCCATCTGGGTAGCAAATCCATCCAATGCTCACCCTAGAATACTCATCAGGGCGCAGAAGTCGATCTGGTCACAAACTCGGCACTCAAAAAGAATACAGCAAGGTAGAATCAGTACAACAACACGTACTGAGTAGGCATCATAGGCCGACAGCAGTTAGAAGATCATATATATAATAAAGAGACTGAAAAAGTAGGCATGCTCACAATCAGATAAACTCAAATCAGTCCAATAGTCAAATCCTGTACCAAACCACCACGTCTAATAAATCACCTTAAGTCCACTATAAATCTGATCCACATCTCAAGAACTACTATCAAGTACGCGTATAACCAGAATCAATCAATAAAATCAATCAATAAGTCCAAACTAATGCCAAAAATAAATATGAGATGAATGTAATGCAATGCATATGCCATGATACACACACGCTTCGAGTGGAATATCTCGTCGCCTCGACAGTCATGACCCAAGGGGGACCGCTAAGTCCATGTACCCGCTGCGGAACGCACAGCCCAATCTAATAGTTAGTGTTGCGGTACGTACAACCGGATCCTAGTTAGTGTTGCGCATGCAACCCGATCCAAATATCCATATGAATGAGTGAATGCATGATAACAATGCCAACAAGAATATATAATCAATGGTGCCATACATGGACACAAATCTCACTCACAATAACAATATCATAATCCTTACTTCCTTCCCAACAACCTTATATAGGATAATATGCTTTTCGACACACAAGTAATCATTATGCATCAACTCTCTAGAATCAATCACGTGGCGGCCAGCCAACAACTCACAATAAGCAACCAACAAGCCATAAATCAAAACAATACCAACCTAAGTATTCCATCCCAACTTCATACCCGAAGGTTTACATGCTTTCTCCAACAATCACTAACCACACATATAATCTGCTAACCAAAGTCTAACCGAAAGGTAAGCCGTAACCTACCTGGAAAGCCGAACAGGAGCCTCGAACTGTCACACCTTGTCCTTGCCTTTTCATAACGCCTCCAAGTACTTAAAGTCTATTCATAATTAAATTCTATATTAAAAGCCATGAATAATGACACCCATATTGCTATACTTCTAGCTAGGTCAAATTCTAGCCCAAGGGATTTGAGGAAACGGGCATCTAAGGGTAAAATGGAAAATTGAAATATAGAACTTGCAATTCAAGCTCTAAGTGAACAAACCCACTAATCATTTGCTAAAACAACTCAAGATTAAGCCTAATTCGGATTTGAATCAAAACCCCCAAATTTGGGTATGAACCCTAATTCATCAATCCTCAAATTAACCATTAACAATGGAAGAAATAGGCTTATCAACAAGGAATTCATCAAACTTTATGGTTATTCTAGTCAATTTCACCACCAATTTCCATTTTAGAAGTCTAAACCCATTTCAAGAATTTTAACACAAGACTCATCTTCTCTACCTGGATTCTAATGATTCTAAGCATGGAATAGGAATCTAGGAAGGCAAATGATGAAGGCTAGGGTCATAGATCTTACCTCCAACAAGAATCAGCCCAAAAGAAGCTCTATTCGCCTAAAGAGTGCTTAGAAAAGTGATGAGAAGAAGTGATAGGGTTTAGGGGACTTAACTAGAGAAAAGAGAAATTATTCTGCCCGACAGCACCGGTCAAGAAGCCGCTGCAGCACACGCGCTACGGCTCCACAAGGCTCTTCATGGTAGCCTTCACACAAAATTCAACATGTCGCTATAGTTGCAAGAGAACCACTACAGCGGCTAGCCACCAAACTCTCAGTCCGCTATAGTCGTCCCCCAGGCGCTATAGCGTGACCCCTACAGCGGTTATGGTACCGGCTAGGCGCTACATATAACCAGAATACTCTGGTTTTGACAAGTCTCATCTCGAAATTCGACTATCACCCGAGGCCCCACTGATACCAAACAAACATGCAAAGACACATAAAAACGTGCTACGAATTCACCCGTGGCCTCGGATTCCCCAACGGAGGTCTAGTTGACCAAGTCACCCCCAATGGCCTAAAGCCAAATTCCCAACCAAATTCCAAAACGCTCCCAACTTTTGTTGGGGTCCAGAACCGAACACACTACCAAGTCATAAATGACTGTGCGGACCTCTCGGAATCAACAGAATTTCGAACAAGGACGGTTTACTCAAAAGTCAACTTTGGGTCAAATGAATTCCACTTGAGGCTCAAACCTCCAAAAGTCACTCTAAAACCAGCCCGATGACCTAAGGAAGCGTCAACAGGGGTAAAAGGGTCATTAGCACGATAACGACCAATCGGGTCGTTACAAGTGATGGATCTTTACTTGAGGATCCTAAAGAAATATCAGACTATAGTTGGAAGTTTACAATATCTTCACCTTACCGGACCGGATGTTGCCTTTGTTGTAAGCAAATTGTCTCGGTTTACAAGTGCTCCAACAACTACACATTGGGCTATCTATGGTCAAAGGAGTTCTTCGCTATCTTACTGGCACATCTGCTAATGGCCTGTTTCTTCACAAAGGCAAGTCGCTAAATCTGCACGCCTTCTCCGACTCAAACTGGGCAGGTAATTAGGAAGATCGCTCCTCTACTACATCATACGTTGTGTTTTTAAGCTCTAATCCACTTTCATGGAGTTCTAAGAAGCAAAGAGTTGTTGCTCGCTCGTCCACAGAAGCTGAGATCGTCCACAGAAGCTGAGTATTGTGCTATTGCTTCAGCTTCAGCTGAAATTTGTTGGTTCTGTAATCTGCTTCAGGAGTTATCTCTCTTTCTCAAGGAACCACCAGTTATCTATCGTGACAAACTTGGTGCGACTTATGCGTGCGCTAAACTAGTTTTTCATTCCAAAATGAAGCACATTGAGATTGACTATCATTTTGTTCGAAATCTCTGTCAACGAGGCCTCTTGCGTGTTTTTCATGTTTCATCTCAAGACCAGTTAGCTGATCTGCTTACCAAGCCTCTACCAAAAGCTCCATTCAAAGCACTATGGTCCAAGATTGGTATATCGGACCGATCTACCATCTTGCGGGGGTATATTAGTGATATCTCTTGATTGATACTAGGATATCTTGATTGATCTTTCATATCTTAGTATCTCCATCAATGATTTAGTTTCTATTATGATTTGGTGAAGATTACAATTCTTTATTAGTTGATTCTTTCCTTTTCGGATATTGCTCTCTTGTATAAATACACATTCATATTAATAAAATGAAATACTTCTCTCCAACAGTAAATTTCCATAGAATCCTCCTCCCCATAATACCTTTAGATATCATGTATATGGGGGGTCAAATCATAAATAACTTGAATGAAGACGCACTAGCTGAACTAGGTGAATGTTAGTTAACAAAATCATAGTGTAAGGAGTAATATTTGGCCCACGTCTTAACAAGTTTACCCTTTGAATTCCTAAATGTTTAGGTTTGGCCTTTTCCCAAAAGAGAATTTCATTGACTTTGTTTTATATAGAATCAAAATGAGACTTTGTTTTTTATAGAATCAAAATGAACTTGTTCTTATTTTAAATCAACATTTTCAGTTTGTTTTAATCACTTTAGGCGTG
The DNA here is from genome assembly GCF_029784015.1 of Lycium ferocissimum. NCBI lineage: Eukaryota > Viridiplantae > Streptophyta > Magnoliopsida > Solanales > Solanaceae > Lycium > Lycium ferocissimum. Next base: position 4,505 of record NW_026725672.1, read on the forward strand.
TGGATATTATCCAACATACTATTTCATTTAATAACTTTACTAGTTTTGGTTACATTACTTTCTTTAAGCCTCGGACAGGGCCGTCTTAACAACATTCGGGGCCTAAAGCCAAATCTCAGCCCTAATTTTTTATAATATTTTATAATTGATTAGTTCTGATAGTTCCTTTTCAATTGATAATATAGCTAATGCATTCAATCTCTTGAGACATTGTTGATCTTAGATAAGATTTTTTCTATTTTAATTTTGAAAAATTCTTTCAGCCAAGATAACAATTTTATATATAAAATACATTTTTAAGGAAAAAATGGAGCCCCAGAAAAATTGAGGCCCCAAGCGATTGCTTTATTGGCCTTATAGTCAAGCCGCCTTTGGCCTTGGATATTAAATCACAGAAGCCTTGTATATTTTTAGAACCCAATTTATTTCGTGTACTATTATCTTAACCCGAAGGCAAATGTTAACCCTTTTTCTCTTTATGTGCTCACTTTGATTACGAATTTTTATTTCGTCATTATGTCAGTTCTTCTTTTGATTAGTCATACCGTAAGAACAGACATACCCTCACCCAGTGGCGGAATCAGGATTTTTACTAAGGGGGATCAAAATATTAAAAAAGTAAACATACAAAGAAGTCAAAGGGGGTTCAACAGCTATTATATATACATAAAAAATAATTTTAACCATGTATAAATAGAGCTTTTTTCAGCCGAAGGGGATTTGGATGAACCCCTCGGCCCTATGTGGCTCCGCCCATGATCTCAGCCATTTGAATACTTCTTTACATGTACATTACAATGGAGTGGCGGAGTCAATGCGCGAAGCGGAGCTCAAATGTAGTCGTCACCCCAAGAGGGGCTCCAAGTACATTTCCGGAAATCTATATATAATATAAAGCTAGGCATAGACAAGGCATTGTGGCACCTCTCTATGGCCACCATTCCTATTTATCTTTTTTCTTCTTTTTTTTTGACTTTTTTCCTTAATTTTCCTATTTATCTTATTTTTAAAAAGCTGAAAATCTCTAAATACATTACCCAATTAATGATGAAACAAAACTGAAAGTGGCTAAATGCACTACCCATTTAGTAAGGAGACACGTCCTTTTGGAACATTTGTTATAATTAAAGCACATTCAAGTAAATGAAGATGAAAAGACCAACCTTTCATCCACCTTCAAATCTTCTTAATCACATGCACCTTCTCCTCTTCTTCTAACCGTTTGGTATGGCTATTCTCATGGGACTCAAAAAAGACATTATTAAAATGGAGTAGCAAAACATGTTGGGGTCATCTGGAAGATACTCCTTTCGGTACTATTTCAACTATGCCTCACTCACATTGTGTTCCTTCACCAAAACTAAAATATATGGCTTCCTGGAAATTAGACATGCAAAGGTATCTATATTTTGCTTTAAAATTTAGGCTTTACATGGCCTATTTCTTTGTGTCATAATTGTTGCATGTGCTTTTTGAGCAATTAGTTCTTTTTCAAATTATCTTTCTTTATACATGGCTAAACTTTTAAAGAGTTTCTCTCTATATTTTGATGTCCTTCTCTTTTTTCTTTCCAGTTGAACTTTTGGAATATGCTGACTATATTTTTTTCCCCTTTTTGGATTTTGTATAAAAGAAAGTGATAAAATGTTGTAATCGGCAAAGATCAAATTATGTCACGTTGTGGAGTATTTCCAGGATGTATTTGATTTCAAGTTTTGCTGAAATGGGGGTGAGGAGGAGAGATAAGAAAGGTTATATAATAATCAGGAAAAGAAAAACAAAGAAAAGCAAATAATAGATTTATTTATGCATATGTAGTATCATATTTCATATGTGTGAAACCACCGTTTAAAGTAAGTGTGGAATAATATAATTGGCAAAATTTCTTATTTATTGCTTTATATTTGGGCACATATTTCTCATAAACATCTCATCCACATAGTAAATCCCGGTAATGCGAGTATATATGATCAAGCAAAAATCTTTTCCTTTTCTTTTTCTTATTGAAATATTTAAATAAATTCCTAAAATTGTGAAGCTGATTTTAACTTAATAATATTTACTAGAAATCTTTAAAAAAAAACAATAAGATGGAGGGGTTAAAATTGTGCGTCTTTGTCACATCAGTGGCATATGGTTCTTGCGACATATGAGATGGGAGAGCAAAAACTAAGAAGGTCATTTGTTCGATATTGAATTTGTAAAGTTGTGCTTCCTTTTTCTTTAATTTGGTATCAATCTTGAAAATATAGAACAACAGATAGTGTTACGGTTGATTAATAGAGAAAAGATAAAATTACTCGATGAGTAAAGTTTGATTTTCTTAATTAGAAAAATTGAAAAATAATTATTTAGGCATTTTTATTTTTTTATAATGCCTACGAGAAGCGCAGACAAAAAATTTGTTCAGTCAGAAAAGAAGGATCTGTTGATATTTCCTTCCTGTTACTTAGAAAACAGTACTCTTTTCACAAAATTAGTGCATAATTTAATAGATGCTTTTGGTTGAAAAGGATGGTTTTCAAAGGAGTTTCATACATAGGACAAAGTTCATGATGCTCCCTCTCTCACTTATCTTCTCTAATGTAAATTTTATCATTTATGAATAAATCTTGACGTGGTATAAAAGTCGGAAGATCACTTATGCTTTGTTTTTTCCTATGTTCATTAGTCTCTGGAGATCGAGAATTGATTCATGCGGGTGATCTTCGTGAGACTTGTGTGTGGTTTGGCTGTAATTTATAGTTAGAATTATCTCATCGCATCACCCTATTGAAATCTTTTGATTTGATTGAAAGATTGTAAATATTTATATTTAATTTATTTTTCTGTGATTGATACGGTTCTAATTAAATGCCGTCATTCTATTTTAATTATTGATATTTTGAGTCTGAAATTTTTTATTGCAGCGATTCTGTTTTTGCAATTTTGGTTACTTGCCATTTTGTTTTCTAATCATAACTTTTTGAAAAGGAAGTACAAGATATTGCTCATACCATCAACAATATGGAACTTTTTTTTTTAAGACAGAGTGTTATTACTCAGAGTAACCTGTTACATCTATAATTTGTAAGAGAATATTTTCTACGACCGCGCGAAGCGCGAACAAATACACTAGTGATGAAAAAAGCCAGGCATTTAACTGACTTTCAACGTGAAGCAGTACGTATAGATTTATAAAATAAAGTACTCCTTTTTTTTATTTTATATGTCACTCTTTTAAAAGTTTCAAAGACTCGACAATTTCTACTGTACTTTGTTAAACACTAAATTTTTTTATAAAATCTCAAGCCATCGCCCCATTTTGTAGAACTTGAACACAGAAAAATAAGTTCTAAACTTTGTATCACTTTCAAATACCCAAACATCTACTTTGTACCACTGGGCTATTTTAAACATCTTCGGTTGCATCTTAAATTTTTAAAGAGAGTGGATCATACAAAATAGAGGGGAGTAACATCGCATTGGGTTGTTTCTATCCTCGCCATGTACTGATCCCACATTATTCTCCTACTCATGACTTTAGCTTTATTTGTTGTCGATTTATTATTTATTTAGTCCCTCACATTCAATTCGCCACCAAAACTAAGGTGGCATACATTTTTGCTAACAATTTCTTTCATGAGATGTTATAATTGATGCCAACGAGATACAACACACTATGTGGAATAAAGGATAATCTTTCTCTCTACAATCCTTGAATAAATGCGCGAAATCTAGAGGTACCGAGGTTTGTGGCTCTTTGGGCATCCCAATCGGCTCATCATTCGTGGACTACCATTGTTGTTCGTGACTCGGCATTTTGAATATTTTTTGGTAATCCTTGTTAATATGATGCTCTGCAAACAGGCGATCAGGTCAGTGCTCCAACCTTCTGTATTTGAATTTTTCAGGTACGGGGTACTTGAATGCATTTGACATTGTTCGAGTTATATGCCTCGTTGTTCATCTCATGTTTTAGCTTCTTCTATGGATAGGTCTTAGTTGAATTTTGAAATCCTTAGTATTACTTTCCCAGAAAAGTAGTATTGTTTCTAATACTTTACCTTAAGTTCCTGGTTGGAAAAGCCCTGCTATAGTCATTTGGTTCGTGACTCAATGATCTTGAATTTGCTCGACATAATACTGCAGTACCATGTCCTGTTAATTGTTGTGATTTGGTTAAAGGAAAAGGTGCAAATATACCCCTCAACTTTGCAATTTAGAGCAGATATACCCCCATTAAAAATGTGGTGTATATATACCCTTGCCATTACAAAATGGTGCAAATATACCCTTGCCCTTACACAAATAGTGCAAATATACCTTTTTTGCTAACGGTTTTTTTTTTTTTTTAAAAATCATTTAACTTATTTTTTAATTAAAAAAAATGTCATGTGGCTTTAAAAAAAAGTCTTCTCATTTTTTTCTAGTCGATATATTTTTCTAATTCCACATGGTAAAAAAAAAAATCTGGTAGGTCGGGTCTGGTTCATTTAAAAAAATATCTCCTTGGCTTTAAAAAAAAATAAGTCTACCCATATTTTTAAAACGAACCAGACCCAACCCACCAGAAAATAATTATCATGTGGTTTTAGAAAAATATGTCTACTCAAAAAAACAAAAGGGTAGATTTTTTTTTAAAGCCACATGGTATTTTTTAAATTAAAAAATAAATTAAATGATTTTTAAAAAAAATTCCTTCAGCAAAATGAGTATATTTGCACCATTTTGTAATAGCAGGGGTGTATTTACACCACTTTTATAACGGGGGATATATCTGCTCTAAATCGCAAAGTTGAGGGTTATATTTGCACCTTTGTCCTTTGATTAATATATAAACCTTAGCATGTCTTATGCTTTTGGCCCATTTTTGTTTCTGTGTTCCTCTCTTTGGGCGGTCCTTTGTTAATTAATTATTTTGTTCGTACTTAGAATGGGTAGTTAGATCTACTGTGGTTTTCTTCTTTTAAAGCTATATTTATTTAGAAGTTGGAAAAATTAACGTTCTATTCATTTTGATTTTAAAATAAAACAACTAGCACCAGGCATAGTTGTGAGTTTTATAAATCTAAGGTTCTGTATAGAAATTGTAAAGAAAGCAAAAAAAGCAACAAGTAAGAAAGATTACAAGGCCAAAAGTGCCTAAAAATCAAGGGGAAAACAGCTTAAGTAGCTATATCTAGCCTAATGTATGCATGACCATTCCAAGCCTTGGCTTGATTCCATTTCAGTCACCTCAAGCTCTCACCAGGTGCTATGTAATCAAATGCCAAAAGAAGTATCCTTCCAACTTGCAACTGTGCAAAATCAGGCCTTTATGCTAGCCAAAGCTGTATATAATCTGAGTCTCCTAAGCTCTGATATGAAATATTTGAGTAGGACAGTTTATCCGTATTTATCCTCTATCACTAAGGAGATTCTTCCAACAGGCTGAACATGAAGTTAACACCACACATTGGATAGAATTTTCTTAGCACCAGACTCAAGAGCAGATAAACTTAATCTTGAACTACCTCCACCTTGATATTCCTGTCAACAATGATCTGCAGCTTTCAGTGTTGCTGCATCTGAACTTATGAATTGCTTGCTTTAATCTGGCTCCCTAGGAATTACTGTTTTAAATCTGAAGCTTGGCAAATGCATTTTATCCATGTTTACAAGTCTCCTAGCTGCAGTTGGTAGTTCAGTAAATAGCTCAAAGTTAAGAGTACCTGCAAAATCAAAAACATAGTTAGTTAAAAAATCAGCAAGCTGGTTGCCCTCTCTCAGCACATGTCTAACTATTAGCAGTCCCTTCTTCCTCAGTTTTCTGATCTTCTTCACCTCCATACTAATACTCCATGGAACTTCCCAATCCCCTTCTATTATCTTCATTAAACCAAGTGAATCAGTCTCTAATATCAGTGGTAGAAGCTGCTGTATTACACAAAATATGATGCCATCATGCATTGCTTTTGCCTCTGCACACAGACAAGTTGTATCTGCAATCCTTCTAGCAGTAGCATGAATGAACTCTCCTTCATGATTTCTCACACAAAATGCAGATGCACTAGGACTAGGATTTCCCCAGAGGCACCATCACTATTACATTTGAACCATCCTGCAGGAGGACTAATCCATTGAACCAGTATGAACTGTATCTGAGGCCTATATTCTTCCAAATGCTGTACCAGCTGAGGCCAAGAGTTTGGCAAATTTGTCATCCATGGATATCTAGTTTTGGCCAGTTGAATGAGATTAAGATTAATCTCATATATGACCCTATGCCTAGACATGTTACCACCATGCAAAACTGTGTTTCTTCTTTTCCAAAGTTGCCAAAGTATGATTGCAGGAGTTGCTTGATATAATGGTTTCAGCTTTGAAGAGCACTTTGTGTCCCACCATTTCTTGATAGCTTGATTAACTTGAATAAAAGGGCCTTGCACACCTGCTGCTGCTGAGAACATCTTCCATATATCTGCAGCATATTGACCTGTCACAAACATATGGTTCATTGTTTCTTGTTGGGGATGAGCACAACACCTACATATAGACACAATAGATATCCCCATCTTTGCAAGTACATCATCAACAGGTAACTTCTGCTTCCACACTCTCCACAAGAAGAAAGCAATCTTGAAAGGCAAACCTTTTGTCCAGAATTGCTTATAACACCAGTTTGAGGCACTTCTTTGTCTTACTACTTCCCATGCACTACTAACAGTGTATTTACCACTACTAGTGAGCATCCACCAGGCCTTATCCATAATTTCTGAGAGAGTGTCAATGTGCATCTCTTTTCTTATACGATCAACAATATCTTCTGGCACAGTTTGTTGCAATGTCTGATAATTCCAAGTCCCATTCTCCATAACATCTGCAACCTCCTGAATACTGTCATCCATAGGGAAATTAGCTGGCATAAGTTGAGCAAGAGGACCAAGTTTAGTCCAGTTGTCAAACCAAAAGTTAGCAGAACCATTTCTTGGTTCCCACCAAATCTCCCCTTCTATAGCATCTCTTGCTTCTAGCATCTTCTTCCATAATTGTGAGCCTCCTTTCCATTGAACCCTGGTTGGAATATGTTTCTTACAGTACTTATTCCACATGAATGTTGACCACAGGGTACCAGAAGTTCTGAATCTCCACCATAGCTTAGTGAATAAAGCTTTTGATACATCAAAAGGGGACCTAAATCCCAATCCTCCCTCCTGTTTAGGAAAACACACTTTCAGTCGAGCTGACCAGTGTCTACTCTTGCCTTCTCCCTTGTTACTCCAATAGAATCTCGCAAAGATTTTATGCAGTTCATTTAGGTGCCATTGCAGATAGAAGGTACATTAGCATACTTTGTAAAACACCGTTGATAAGAACCGCCTTCCCTCCAAATGATAACAACCTTCCTTTCCTCTATTTCCGCACCCCATCTTTCACCCTCTTAATCAGATCATTATAATTAACTTTCCTTTTTCTAGAGTGGAAGATAGGACAGCTAAGATATTTGAAGGGAAACATGCCTCTTGTAAAACCAGTTACCTGCTCAACTTCTTGACATAACTGCACTGCTGATTTCTGATGCATGTAAAAGAAACTTTTCTCTCTATTTATCAATTGACCTGACATCTTTTCATAATCTCTCAAAACATTCATAGTCAGTTCCAATGATAGTTTATCAGCTGATGCAAAGATGATGGTATCATCTACATAAGCAAGATGATTAAGGTTCGCACTCCATTTAGGCATACCAAAGCGCCTATACTGATCATGCTCAAATAAAGAATTAAGTGCACTAGATAGCACTTTTGCTGAAAGTATAAATAGAGCAGGTGACAGTGGATCACCTTGCTTCACACCCCTTGTAGAGTGGAAAAAACCATAAGATTGGCCATTAAACAAAACTGAATACCAGTTATTTGCCAACAACCTCCATATCTGATCCACAAAGATTTCTGCAAATCCCATTCTTCTCAGCACCTTAGTTAAATACAGCCAGGACACTCTATCATATGCCTTAGCCATATCTAACTTAATCACCACATTTGCAGGTTTACCTCTCTTTCTAATATCTGTGACAATTTCTTGAGTGAGTAACACATTCTTAATAATGCTTCTTCCCTTCACAAAACCAAACTGGTTACTAGAGATTAAGCCTGGTACAATCTTATCCAGTCTTCCATGAACCACTCTTGAAATGACCTTGTTTATGAAGTTACTCAAACTAATTGGTCTGAGATCCCCAAAAGTGTGAACTTCTGATTTCTTAGGGATCAACACCAAATTAGTATGAGTTACTGATTTTGGGAGAGTATGACCTTCATAGAAAGCCTGTACCAGTCTGAATACATCCATTCCTACAATGTCCCAACATGAATGAAAAAGTTCCTGATAATCCATTAGGACCATGAGCACACTCTCCTTTAAGTTCAAAGACAGCATTCTTTACTTCTTCTAGGGATGGAAGTGCACAAAGCAAATCATTGCTTTCAGAAGAGACCATCTGTGGAATATGCTTCAACATGCCAAAATCTAGAGCCTCCTCCTCTTGAGAGAATTGTTTTTGGAAGAAGTTAACTGCTTCTGCTGCAAGTTGCTCCTTATCTTCTATCCACTCACCATCAGATATTTGAATTTTATTCGCCTGTAACCTTTTTCTCCTTCCATTTACTAAGTTGTGAAAAAACCTGGTGTTTCTATCACCTTCAGAGAACCAAGTGTATCCTGCTTTTTGTCTCTAATACTCTTTCTTATAATGTAAATACTTCTTCATTTCGCCTTAAGCAAGTCAGTAAGACTATTCTATTTTTGTAGGATCATCTTAAAAAGTTGTTCCTTAATTCTCACTATATCTTCCCTGATGATAAGTTGTTTAAAGATATCTCCAAAAGCCAATCTACTCCAAGCAGATAGAGCCCCTTTTACTATCTTGATCTTCTGTTTAAAAACCAAAAAAGGATTGCCAACACTCTCCTCAGACCAATTCAGCCTTACTATGTCCAGGAAATCTTTATGCTCAGTCCAAAATTTCAAAAACCTGAATGGTTTTATGAAAGTTTGAACTTCCTCACCCAAAGTGATAAGAAGTGGGGCATGATCAGATCCAGTCCCGGATAAATGCTCCACTTCTATGTGACCAAACCATTATTAAAACTGTGAGTTAAAGAAGATTCTATCCAATCTTTCAAATATACAATCATCCCAGCCCTGCCATTCCACCATGTAAAAGGGCTGCCTTTAAAACCTGTTTCAAATAAATCACATACAAAAGGCAATGTCCTCATAGTCCTGAGGGACTATAGGAACTCCATCTATTTTCTCCTCTTCATTCATCACTACATTAAAATCTCCCCCTACCAGCCAAGGCATGTCATAAGAGCCAGCTAATTGATAAATACTATCCCAGAGAGGCATTCTTTCTAATTCAACACATTTAGCATAAACCAAGGTTGTTATAAGAAATCTATTGTGCTCCTGAAGAAACAGCTTTCAAGGTGATTGCCGTGCTATATCGATAGAATTTCCACATCTACATTCTCTCCTCTACAAAGAACCAAATCTTTCCACTACAATTTGCACCAGCCTGCTGCATCCCTAACCTCCTTTTGAATTTTTGTATCTGTCTAACATGTTGAAAAGGCTCCATTAAAGCAACTAACATAAACTTGTGATGTCTATGTAGCATTTGAAGTCCGTGGAAAAGCTTGTTGTGTGACCGATCCGATATTCCAAATGAATGTTTTAATCATCATTTAAAACTTTGACTTATTACTGGCAGATCTCTTTGGCACAACCCTGGTAGGTTGCTGTGGCTCTGCACCTAATGGTTTCTTTCCTTCTATCTGTTTCTTGCCTTTCCTTCCACCTTTGACCTTTGATGTTAGAGAAATATCTACTTGTTTTCATACCTGCTCAAGCTTCTGCTCAACAGATTCCTCCAGATCATCCTCATTGATGTGACAATTCTCTTTATCCTCCAAATGACTTTCAACTTTTCCAGCATTATGGGAGACAATATCATGTAACCTCTGCATAGGGGAGTCAATCTTCAATAACTGTAAAGGCTGAGCCAATGGACTGCTGAGAACAATAGCATTTTCAGCAGTCGGTTGAGGTGAATAGAATCCACCTCCACCAGGATCATCTATGACAGCACTATCTCCATTCACCACATCTCCTCCCATAGTCTTTTCCTCATCCACCCTGTCCCCCCATTTATTAGAAGGAGAATGATTACTAACTTCTGATATACCATTATGATCTACTACCACCTCCTCTAGATTACTGATAACTTTTCTAGTTTCCCTTTTGTTCTCAGCTTCCTCTCTATGTACTATGATCTCATCCTCCTTGTCTACTCCTTTTTCTACATTGGATGTACCTATAGTTGGCACAACTTCTTGAACTTGATCTGCTGTATTAAGTTGTTGCACTATATCAAACATTTCAACCTTGTCCTCCTTCTCCTTGACTTAAGTTGCAGGAAAACTATCTTCCACTATATTAGCATTTAACCCTACAGTGTTAGCTTCCACCTCTTTTTCTTGCAGTATTAGTTTATCCTCCACAGGATCTATTCCTTGTTCCACAACACCTTCATTCTGCAAAGCCTCAAAAGCATTTTGAGTCTGAACTTCTGCTAGATTCCCATTTATAGGTCTCCCATCTATAAACTTGTCTGGATTCTTTTCTTTTGTAAACATCCTCTTATCTTTAACAGTATTCCAATCTTCACGGCCTCTATCATATCTTCCCCCTGGTCTTCTACCATTCCTATAATGGCCCTTATTTGGCTGAGCATCTTGAATCTCTGCAGTCTTCCCCTTGTCTTCTTTTTCTGCACGTACCACTCTCAGTTCTGGATGTAAGATCCTGTAACCTTCTTCATTATGACCCTGCAACTTACACCTTGTGCAGTATTTGGGCAATACATCATACTGAATTTGTACCATAACAATCCTAGAAACTCCAAATTTATCATCTGTGATCTTCATGTTAACAACTTTTGGGAGATAGCAGCAAGATCTACTATAACTTTAACTCTAGCATAGTTTGGTCGAGTTTTATTAATAGTGGCCATATCCAGATGCAATGGTTTACCAACTGCTGAAGCTAGAGAGAATAAAAAGTTCTTCATAAAGAAAGTTGGCAATAGGTTTGGAAAGGATATCCAAGCCATCGCCATTGTAGCTTCCTTATCAATTTTGAATCTAGTATCATATAACAAGGACCTCATCGGGTACATTCCTTCATCTCTCAACTTAATGTAATGAGTCGTCTTTGCCATTATCTATAGGTAATCTTCAAACCTTTCAAACCTCATAAGAATATGTCAATTTCTAAACAATCCAATACGACAATCTCCTTTAATCCCACACTGCAATGGGATCTGAGTTCTCAATTCTTCAAGCTCGCCGCCCATATGAGAACTTACCAACTACGATATTGAAACTTCTCAATTATGTTCATATGATCAACTTTTGCTCTCGTCTACTCCACCACGTGTTCTCCTTCAACTATCTCGACTGATTTGATTGGAATAGGATCAATGACATTTTCCATTGTCTTCATGGTGTCATTACCATCTTTATTCACTATTGCTGCAAAGTTCTTAGTTATTGTCATCATTTTTGCATGGTTTTCATGGCTGTTAGGGTTAGGGTTCTTAGGGTTTGTAGGGTTTATTGAGGAAGATCTTGCCATGTGAGGGTTCGTGAATGAAGAAGGGATAGTCAAAGGAGGGAATTGTAGTGTAGAGGAGATCGCCAAAGGTCACAGGCCACCAAAGATGGCTGACCAGTGTCCGGCGCCGCCATGAAGGTTTAGAATAGGGTTAGGGTTTGCATGGGAATAGGAGAGAGAAGAGAGCTTTTTACTCGTATCTAATGTTCTATTCATTTGTTTACCTAATAAAGGTTTATTCTTATCCAAATTGGTATATTCCTCTCTTTCTATAGTGTTACATTTATTCCAAACATATAATGAAGAAACATTCATTAACTTACTAAAACTATGTGCCTTCTTCCCCTTCTATCACTTCTTTAATACTTTGCTCGCTTGGAATAGTTAATGAATAATTTGCATGTTTAATTGTCTTATTCCCCTTAGAAATATTTAAACGGTTTCGTATTTTTAATCACTTTACGTTATTAATCAAGTTCATGCTTTTATAATTTTAATCCCACATAGTTATAAATTCGGCAGGGACCCGCAGTTGTGGATCTTGAAAGGTGCTTCACACCTTTCTTTCGAGACAGTTTGAACCCTTACCCGATCTCAGGTTACGCAGACTAATTAACAGAGTAATTTGTAATTAGTAGTAGTAATTGGTGCTCTGACGCACCTTAAATAATTAGGTGACGACTCTTCTCTTTCAAACCTCTAAAAGAGTTGTCACGTGTCTTGGCCTGTCTTTCGAGAAAAATGGGGCATGAAAATGGTGAAGTAAGAGCTTCAAGTGTAAAAGGTTGGAAGTAAAGGGAAGTACGAGTTACCTAAGAAGAGGAAATTTTAAAGTTACCCTAGATTCAGACAACGGGGTAGAAGCATTATGAATCAACTTTTAGGAGGTGATAGTATTATCGTTAGTAGTATCTTTCCCAGCCTATGATTTTCAGGCACCATTAGACCTAGTTACATATAAGGGTGAATGTTTCAGGATCTAGCAAGGGTCACACCTATTATCAAAAATTGACAGATTGTCATAATTTAATGGCATCGCTGAATAGCAAGGTGGTAAGTTGATAGTTCTTTTTTATGTGATGTACATGCGGTGTACCCCGAATTTGTATAGTCAGTTAGGACTTCTTGAGTGATTAGAAGGTTCGGGGTTGGGTATTTGAATCACTCAGTACAAAGTGCATAATTACATTAGTATGATCCATACCTTCAGTTAGGAAGAAGTAATACGCGACCAAAGACTAAGGTCGGGTGATAATAGGAAGTTAGAAGCGAAGATATGTCTCACTTGAATTCTCCCGGAAGGCATAAGAGATTATGCGAGAGCTGTAGTGATTGGTGAAACATGTTGAAGTGCCATGAGTAAATATGAGGAATGATTATAGGTCGTAAGCCATTTGTGGTAATGCGACAAGGTTTCTGGTCCGGCAGAAGCAAAGGTAAGGAAAGGCAAGTATCAAGGTTGTAAGAATACATGAGTTATAAGACTCTGTCTTTAGTACAAGAAGATTGACACCTTTAGTAAGTTATCATAAAGCAAATCTAGCTCCTTTAGGCAGGGGACACTAGTAAAGGGTAGTAATAAACAAAAAGCGAGTTAGAACCTTGAAGGATCTCAGTAATTGTTGAATATGTGATGGTAGCAAAATGATTCGGCAGTAAGAGCATAAGCGACAAAAGAGTAATTTTTTAGGGTCATTAAGAAAGAGATCTCCCTAAGACAAACGTCATGAGGAGAGTAGAAATTCATTAAGCTTGAGTATGCCGGTCATGAATATAATGGCACTCCACGCATGTAAGTGATCTAGTTGTTCCTAGTAAGGTAAAGTTACCTCATGGTAATTTGGAAGACGAGTTATAAGTTATTTGAAGTACGAAGAATTGCAGAAGGTGAAGAGGAAGCAGTTTGACTTTTACAGAAGTAAGGAGTCCTTGAGCACAACACGTTAGCTATTCTCCCAAAGGGATATGGTATGATAAATCATTGAGGTGGAATTATGGGTTATGCTTAATAATAGAGCGGTAAGAGATTATGGCAGAAGTTTAGAACGAATGAAATTGTATTTATTCAGACTCTACGGATGTGTTGCGACTCTGGAAGCGTATGTATGTGTAATGGTAGAAAGAAAAATTGTAACACCCTTTTTGGCTAAAAGTGCCAATTGATAGTAAGACCAGTACAAGATGTAAATACCTAGTTTGGGAACAAGAGCAAAATTATATAGTCTCCAAGAGGTGTTACCTTGGATGTATATGAGCGTGATTTGATTTGAACAATCAGTAATTGACTTATGTCAAGCCTAGTTATGGCTGGTCGAGAGATCCTGAAATAGGTCATCAGATGATGTCAAGTTGCATATTAAAGATGGTGTACGAAGCTTATAGTCTTCTAGGTGCGCATAGTTCACAACAAAAGTATTTCGGTAACGAAGCAAGTGGTTAATAAATTCCAAAATAAGTATTTCAGCTTCAGATGAAACACTGAGCTTGGAATTTGAGACAGGCGTTCGGAGTTGTGTTCAGAAGTAGCACTTTTAAAGTAAGCATGAGTGAAGGTGAAGGTGGAAGTAACTGAGAATAATTATAGGAAATCCAGAGTTGCCTAAGGTTCCATGGCATAGAAAACTTGCAGCATAATGTGAACAAAAGAATCCTCTTGAATGCAATTGATGAAGGATGCTATGCGAGGGGAAAGTAAAGAGAATTTACTCCATGTGTAGAAATCCGATTGAGGTATCTGTAGAAGTTGGTCAAATGGCTTGTGACGTCAATCCCTTTAAAATTTCATATGTATGCGATAAGGAAGTATGCCGATAATTTATAGCCTATTATGGTATAGAAAGGAGAATCAGAATAAGAAATGGTATTCGAGGTTATGTTAGGCATGAAGTTTCAGGACATTGTGGGAATCGAGATAAGTTAGTTTTGTGTCTCAAGTGTCAGAATGGAAAAGGTAAGGTTCAAAATCATGCTATGTTTTAGAAGGTTTCCTTTAAGGTGCCTTGCGATATGTGTCTGAAAGAATCAATTCAGTTCTGATGTACGTATATCATATTCACACTCGAGCTTTCTACTGTATGTTAGGATCCTATTCCTACTGTGCGTGATTCATAATCTATAATTGTCATGTTTCGCACCAAGTTGTGCACAGATTCAAAAGTTAAAGTCATATGTCTATTCCATGTAAATTTTCTAAGTACTTGTCGAAAGTAATGCCTAAGCGAAGAGGTATGTTATTTTATAAAAAGACATTCTCATTTGTTCATATTCTGATAATGGCCAGAGTAATCCTTATGTGGTTAAGGTGTTGAAGAAATAACAGTAAGGTAATTGTTATAGAATGCCAATTGGAGCCTTACATGGTTATTTATATTGCATTCAATCTGTGTGATGCCCTGTGTGGTTTTATATAGATTTTGGGATAGTCTTTTTTACAGAGTAAACTTTATCGAAATTTCCATAAAACCCCAAAGTTAGTTTTTCCCAAGTTACGCCTCATATTCGAGGACAAATGTTTCCAAGAGGGAGATAATGTAATATCACATGCATTTGGAGTAAAACTTGAACCATTCAACAAATTTCATGAGACCCGAGCCTTAAAAAATTTGGGTTGTGTTGTAGGCTGTGCGTCCACCAAACATAATACGGAGAGACCTAGTTGTGTACCAGTTCTTTTATGCAGTGCAGTAAGTAAAGAAGGAACGATTTTACCTTGGAAAACTCCTTGCTCAAGAGATTAAAAATCACGACCTACCCCAGTAGGATTTCAACTCCACTAACCGAGCAACTTTAGATTACAACTCTATCGTAAGCTAGGAACTAACTCCCATAATCCCTCACTCTTACAATAATGCATATATAACCTAGGAACTAACTCCCATAGTCCCTCAACCCTTGCAATACTCCGATTGCAAGAAACTCCAAAGCTAACTCTAGCTAAGGACACTGATACACTTAGACTAATCCTAGTCTAATGTACCACTCAACGCCTTCGAGGGAAACACACTTCCAACAAGCACCGCTGAGACTTGAAAATACCTACAAACAAACTTTCTAAACAATAATAGTAGGTTTCACATTTAAACAATGAAGATTTACAACAACCTAAAGAACATAGACTTAACTCATATCAGGATCTGGTTCTTCGGCTTGAAAGTAACTTTGTTCTTGCGATCACTTGAATTCTTGCGGCGACAGTTTTTGTAAAAGTTAGATTAGGTTTTTCAAGTGATACACAATATGTTGCAACATGTTGTATATAGTGGGAAGCATGTGGGATAGATAGAGACCACTAATTCAATATTTGACATAAAGCATGGGCCAGCTTAACTGTTGTACTTGTGTGAAGTGAGTAGCTCGGCTTTACAGCTGTCTCTGCTTACCGTTAAGATGCCGCAGAGCGAGATCACATACTAGGTCTACATACTGTTCGAATCGGTTTGGCAATCATCAAAACACAAATGCACTTGAGCTTATCAATTTTGCCCTTTTTGATGATGACAAACTAATAGATAATGTTCACCCTGAGAACCAGATTCCACCTGTTCCCTCTGCGACGCAGACCATCATTTTCAAGGCATCCACAAACACGTTAGCAATAAAATACACATACACCGGAACCCACTGAAGGGTCCTTCAATTAGCACATATCAATTTTCCAGTTATTCCCCCTTATACCCTTCCCCCTTAATCACATCATATGCACCTTTTTCAACTAGCACACTATTTTATTTCCCCCTTTTGGCATCATCGAAAAGGGAAGTTGACGCAAGCAAAAGAGAAACATGCAAGTTAAGCTAGATCGGCACACAACAGAGTAAAAAGCCCAAACAATTAATATAGATACATAGTATAGTAGCCAAATCATAAAATGCATAAAGGATAAATTGTCTCGATTACAACATTGTCTGTAAAACAAAAAATAGGTAATAGGATTCAAAAAGGCATAGGAAGATGAATTTGATATGAACAAGCTAAGGAGCTTTGGGCTTCTGTGAATTTTGGGCCAGGTTTTTGAGGAAATTGGTCATTCGTTCACCGTTGACTCTATGGTCCTTGATCATCTGATCCTTGAGCTCATCCACCTTCAATGTTAGCCTTTCATTGTCTGACTTGAGCCTCTCAATTTCCAGTCTTGTAGCTTTCAAAGCACCCTGAGAACCAACTTCTTTCTCTCTCTCAGATAGCCGAGCTTGAAGGACAGCATTCTTAGCCTTTACCCTTTGTAGTTCAGCAGTAGTGATCTCTTGAGCTTCAAGAACTTTTGAGATTGTGGAGACACTTCCCACACCACTTTTCTTATGTATACACTCACACTCTTCCAGAGTTCCCATGGAAAATCAATATGTTTCTTAGTGCCAATAATAGCATTATCTGTCCTGACCTTGAAGTGAACAAATACTTTAGTCAGAAGAAAACCATATGGGAGCCCATGTTAACTCCTCAGTGCCCTCTCCACCTTGATAATATGCTTAATCATAAAAGCAGGAAGGTTGATATGTTGGTAGTTAGTCAGTGACTCCATGATGACCGTGTCTTTGATACAAGTCTTGGTGCGACCTCTCTTTTCTTGGAAGCTAAAGACTTTGTTCACCATTTCAAACATAGTACGAAACTCTCCTTTAAGCTCTATCTTCAAAGAATCTAGCCCTTGACTCGGCATCCTTTACTCCATTCTTGACTATCATAACCTTGAAGTCACTTGAAGCCTCTGCCTTTCCATTTATGGTTCTCAACCCTTTAATAGGAACTTTCAAAATGTCTCCCAATATCTTTTCCTCCAACACAAATTTAGTCCCACTAACAGATGCAATGAGAGTACTAAGATCATTGGAGTAGCAAAGATTTACATAGAATTGAGAAACATGTTCCTCATACACGCTCAGTATAAGTGGAGCAAAGAGATGACTCCATCCCTGAAATTCAACAATTTTAATCAGTTCTTTCATTCCATATTTTTTTGCAACTTCAGGCTCAAACACCCTTCCCAGCAACACCTTTTGTTTCCCCAGAGTTTCTCTTCTCTCAATTTCACTTTGAGCAACAATTTTGCTCACCCTTTGCTCGTTTAAAGAACTGGATTCCTTAATCATCTCATTCTTTCTCTTATTTGAAAGGGTTTGATTCAGTTGTTGACCTGTCACCCTTAGCTAGTGTGACCTTTGACTTATCAAGCCTCTTCTTAGCAATTTCCCTTACAAGTGAGACATCTTCCCTTTCTTGTTCTCTTTATCATTTTTAACTTCTTTGAAACACGATCTCACATCCACTAACTCGAATTTTGATCAATCAATCTTACTCTTTGTGCGAGAACCTCTAGCTCTTTCTCTACCCTTGGCTTTACTTGCTTGAAGAGCCGATTCAAGGGCCGCCTTTCCGCATGCTTACTCGCCTTGTTCTTAGTGTTGTCAATAAAGGTAGTTCTCACCGAGGATGTGGATCCTTTGGTTTATTTGACCTTTGACCTTTTCTTTATTTGAAAGACAAGAGGTATATCATCTTCATCAGACTCATCAGCATACGCACGTTGATCATGATCCTTCTCTGGTGACATCTCAATAAGAGGTACAACATCATTAGGTATAGGCTCAGGACTTAGGATCAGGTCTAGGTTTCTCCTAGATGACCCTGGTGCCTCATCCAACACAGGAGCTGTCATAGGTCCAATTTCAAGGGTTCCTCGTGAAAAGGGAACGAGTCTCTCATTTGTTTCTTGTGAAGACCTCTCATTTTCTAACTTACTCATGGTATACATTATCTGAGTAAGTTCTTCCATAAGAGAAACATCACTACTCATCCTACAAAAACGTCCCTGACCAATCCCAAAAATAGTACCATCTACTTTTATGAAAGACTCATCCATTGACTCCTCTACTCCTTTACCAAGATCAACAGAAGAAAAGTTACCTTTTTCCACTTTGTTTTTGTCAATCTGAGTGGTTTGTTCCTCTTTGTCATTCATGACTTTTCCTTCAACAGACCCTGAAGAGACCAGATCCTCTTTAGCTTGATTTAATTTCTTTGTGTTCTCGAAGGGTTGACTCGTAACTTCTATACCATTGTCCTGTTCTTCTCTTTCATCAGTTGTTTGAAGGTACTTAGAGACTGATACTATATACCCACTACTAACGAAGTCGTGTTTTTGATTTGGCGCAGGTACTGAAAGAAGAGGGTACGGTTTTCGGGGAGTTTATTTGGAGACAAAATATTTTGAGAGGAGGTACCAAGATTTAAATTGATGGAGGTTTGGGATTTTAGGGAGACCATGGGCTGGTTTGATTCAGGAGGATTTTGAGTGGTGAATCCTTCGCTCGACATAATCGATGGTTTGATTTAAGAAGGAATGAGAAGGGTTAAGAGAATGAGAGAGAGAGAAGGTTTGTAATCGAAGAGGAGAGGTGAGAAGATATGTTTGGATTTTCAATTTCAACTGAGGAGAAGAGGAATGCAGTCGTGGGTATTTAAGAAGGAACAAAGAGGAATGGGTCGGGTTAATATAGAAAGGGTGTACCGTTTTGGGGAGGATTTTCAAAAAGCTGACTTGGCACTTAATGACATATTCAATTTTATACAAATGCTGAAAAGGCTACTAACCTGGGCTACAAAGACCAGGTCTCAGTTATTATTTCGGCAAAGACTCTGAAATATGTCATGTCACTTTTGCTTACATTGTTCTGAGACATCTATGTGTGTATACCTGTAACAGTATAGAAGTGAGTTAGACATCGCTGAAAAAAGTTTTTTACAGGATTGTACCACTTCTCTTGACCTAGCCATTTTCAGCAACGTCCTTTCTGCATTCAAACGGCGCATGTTTGGAGCTTTGCTCTGCATCTAGTGAGAATATTTCAGCATTTTCTCTTAGAAGTATCCCGTGTTCTGAATCACAGAAGGGTGTATTGTCATGTTGTCTAATTCTTGTGACACACCCTCTCCTTGGCAGTTACTTGAGTGAGAAAGCAATATTCAATTTCTTGATCTCCTCCCTTTTTCACACTCAAGCCTTCCATCACAACTACTGACTCAGCTTGGGACCACATTCCAGATTGGGTCCCTTGGAATAATGAGTGAAGTGAGTTGAACTTCCCTTTTCTTGTTCAGGGAAGTTTACTACTTCTTGATGCAGCAAGAATTCCTCCTCTCCCGATTTCTATTTAGCGATTGCTGTCTTCCATTGTGTAGATAGTTGGAGATCTTGATCTTCAAGTCCGTGCCCTTTCTTTGTCTTTTGTACTCGAAATCCATGGATATGGTTGAGGAACGGGTCTCTTGTAAGATATTCACCTTGTTCAGGATTTTCTGGAGTTGATTTTCTCTTGTAGCTACTTCAACCTGTTCCCTCAGATCTTTAATGCACACCACCATATCATCTCTTTCTTGCTCAAAACTGTTGAGTTTTTTAATTATCTCCTTTTCTTTAATGAGTTCATGACGCTCATTTAACAATTTCTTAATCAAGGAAACTAATCTCTTATGGGGACATCCCTTTATCTTCACTTGATCATCAAGAGGATCAACTTCAACCTTCTTTCTTTTACTTCCAGTGTCAGATTGTTCACTTGAAATAGAGTCTGGCTCATCCATTGAAGTTTCACTGTTGTCCTCTCGGTGATTTTTTTTTTTGGTAATAAACTGTAAAATCTTATTACCATCAGCAAACCGAACTCAGTTAATACAATCTAAGGAGCACCTATAAACTTAACACCATAGCGTGTTAAGATCACAAGCCTCAGTAATCGCTAATTACATATTAACTCAAGAAAGCCTATACATTTTTTTGCCTGTTTTGATCCTATAATCATTCCTATTCTTTCCTTCACTACTAATTTGATTTGTTGCACTGCAGCACTAGTATTCACATTCATGTCTCTAAAGATCTTCCAGTTTCTTGCCTGCCATACATGGTATATTACTGCACCATATATAGCAGCCACCACAGCTTTCTTCACTCTGCACCATTGTTTCTGTTTGATACTTTGCAGGACCAATCTAGTCTCCACTTGTGGTATTTGCACCTTTACCCATTGCAGCACCTCATTCCATACTGCTCTAGCCTATGGACATTCTGTAAATAGGTGCATTGCATCCTCAACTTCTTGCTTATCACCTTTTGCATAATGTCTACATTGTTATACTTTGTATCCCACATACTGCCATTCTATCTTTAGTCAATAGCTTCCTATGATATGCTAACCATAGGATGAACCTATGTTTAGGTAGGATCAGGCTACTCCAGATGAGTTCATGTGCATCAATGATTCCTCCTTGTCCCAATATTGCAAGATAGCTCTGATTGACTGAATACTTACCATTTGTAGTTAGGATGTATCTATCATTTCTGTACCAGTGCTGCATCCCCAATTTGATCTTGTTTAAGTTTTTCCAATACCAACTACTGCTTCCAGATGGTATATGAGTCCAGAATCTTCATTAGGTTGCATATAGATTCCATGGATCCATTTTACCCGCAGTTGCTCCTTATTTGTTATCAACAGAAAGATGAGTTTTACAACAGAGGCTAGGTTCCATTTCTTGCTACTCCTCACATTCAACCCTCCTTCCTTTTTTGGTTTACACCTGCTTTGTGTCCCAGGAAACTAGAGCCATTTTCCTTCCTTCCTCATTACTTCCCCACAGGAACTCTCTACACTTCTTATCCGTGCCTTCAATACGCATTGTGGTAGGATAAAAACAGCTCCCCGAAAATTATGCAGTGAAAACAATATGGAATTAATGACTTGCAACTTTCCAGCATAGGAGAGATGCCTTATGGAGACTGCTCTGATCTTTTCAGTGATCTTCAACGCTAATTGATGGCAATCTAGTTTGTTCCACTTCTTTGGTGACAAAGGTAGCCCCAGGTATTTCATAGGAAAGGTTCCCATCTTAAAACCAGTTATTGCTAGTAGTTTGGTCTTTGTGCCTTGCTTCACCCCTGCCATATATATCTTTAGATTTTCCTGAGTTAGCTTCCAAACCAGTGACTTCTGAAAAGTGTTTTAATGCTTCCATTATCCTTATTCTGAAGATTACACCACCTACAAAAAATCATTAAGTCATCTGCAAATGTTAAATGTGTTAGTTACACTCCTTGCACATAGGATGATATCTAAAGTCTGGTAGCTGACTCATTTTCTTCAGCACCCTGCTCAAGTATTCCATGACCATAACAAATAACAATGGGGATAAAGGATCCCCCTGCCTCAATCCCCTTTTCCCTTTAAAATAGCCATAACTATCACCATTAACTTTGACAGAAAAGCTTGCTGAAGTGACACATATCAGTATCAAGTGAGTAAACTTTGCAGGAAAAACATAACCCTCAAGCATCTCTTTTATAAATCCCCACTTGACCATATCATAGGCCTTTCTTAAATCTATTTTCATCAAGCACTTAGAAGATGTTTTTCTATTGTAGTGTCTTAGTAGATCATGACACATTAACACATTATGCACCAGGGATCTACCCTTTACAAAAGTAGCCTGTGTGTCATTCACTATCAGGGGCAGTACAAGTCTTGAGCAGAGTAGTTTAGAAATACATTTATAAACCACATTACAACAGGAGATAGGTCTGAATTGAGTTGCATCTGTTGGATTGCCGACCTTTGGAATCAAGGAAATTATTGTAGCATTTAACTGTTTCAACAATTTGCCAGTTTTGAAGAATTCCTGTATTGCAGCACACACATCTTGCCCTACTACACTCCATGCTGCTTTGAAGAACCCACTACCATAACCATCTGGCCCAGGACTCTTATTTGCATTAATTCCAAACATAGTTGTTTTTATCTCGCTTATCGGTGAAAACTTGCGGAGTTGCATTCTTTGCTCCACTTGTAATTTTGGCCCCATGTTGAAGAACCCCTGGTAAGTTGGGCATCTTGGTCCCCCTTCTTCACCTAGTAGTTTTTGATAATAATTGACAAACACCTTTGCTATCTTATCAGGTTCATACTGTACTTGCTTATTGTCATCTTGGATTTGGCAAACTGATTGAATCATCCTCTTCTGTTTTGGGATGGAGAAGAAGTATCTTGTATTTGCATCCCCTACTTTAATCCAATTTACCCTACTTCTTTGAATCAGGAATTCCTCAGCCAGTTTGGATGATTGCCTATGCTTCACCCTAAGCCTCTTTTCTTTTTGCTGGAGGGTCATGTCAAACATAGGAGAGATGCCTTATGGAGACTGCTCTGATCTTTTCTTTGAATCAAGAATTCTTCTTGACATCTTGGCTTTTTATCTCTATCCTCTTCTGCCTCATTTATTATATTTTTAAAATTCTGATGGTCTTTGTCTCTTCAGTTTTTGTTTCAACATCTTAAGCTTCCTTACAATCTGGAACATCTTGTAGCTCACGATTTTGCTTGAGATCTCTGCCATGGTTTCTTCTCTTCAGAGATTTATCACTTCTTCGAATCAATCTTTGAAACCGGCGAGTGAGATACTCCATTTTTTATTCTTCAGCGTAGCTTGAATCTCTTCTACTCTCATTAGCCAGAGCATTTCTTTTCTCTTCCTTTGCCTCATTTTCTTCCAAATCTGACTTTCTCGTAAGCTCATGTATCTTGAGGTAGCTAATGAGTTCCTCAATGGTCAGATTTTGGAGATCCTTGGTTTTAGTGATGACATTCACCTGGTTTAACCAAGATTCTGGAAGTACATCAAATAGTTTGTGAACCAGAAGCCTTGTCTCAATGATTGACCCTAGAGAGTGAAGTTCATTTATGATTGAGGTGAATCTAGTATGCATGTCATGAATTGATTCGCCAACGTTCATTATAAAAAAGTCATATTTTGAGGAGAGCATTTGATGGGCATCCCAGATTTCCTTTGCACAAACACATTTGATCCTAAGGCTTGATGATGCTGAGCTGGATTGTCCTTCTTCGTTTGATAAGACAGCTATTAGAATGAACCTTTCTAGGTGATAACCTTTCAGAAAAGGCCTGCTCTAATATAAATTTTTGTAGGTTGTGCGTCCACCAAACATAATACGGAGAGACGTGGTTGTGTACTAATTCTTTTATGCAGTGCAGTAAGTAAAGAAGGAACGATTTTACCGTGGAAAACTCCTTGCTCAAGGGATTAAAAACCACGACCTATCCTAGTAGGATTTCAACTCCACTAACCGAGCAACTTCATATTACAACTCTATCGTAAGCTAGGAACTAACTCCCATAATCCCTCACCCTTACAATAACGCATATGTAACCTAGGAACTAACTCATAGTCCTCGACACTTACGATACTCCGATTGCAACAACTCACTCTAGCTAACTCTAGCTAAGGACACTAATACACTAAGACTAATCCTAGCCTAATGTACCACTCAACAGCTTGAGGAAACACATTCCAACAAGCACCCTTTGAGACTTTAAAATAGCTACAAACATCTTCTAAACAAGAAGAGTAGGTTTACAGTTTAAGCACAAACGAACAAAGATTTACAACAACCTAAAAAACATAGACTAAACTCATATCAGGATCTGGTTCTTCAGCTTGAAAGTAACTTTGTTCTGGCGATCACTTGAATTCTTGCGGTGGCAGTTTTTGCACAAGTTAGATTAGGTTTTTCAAGTGATACACAATATGTTGCAACATGTTGTATATATAGTGGGAAGCATGTGGGATGGATAGAGACCACTCATTCAATATTTGACCTAAAGCATGGGCCAGCTCAACTGTTGTACTTGTGTGCAGTGAGTAGCTCGGCTTTACAGCTATCTCTGCTTACCGTGCAAGATGCACAGAGAGCAGATCACAGACCAGGTCTCTATCTGGTTCTGAATTAGTTTGACAATCATCAAAACACGAATGTACTTGAGCTTATCAGGATGTGTGTAAGAGAATTCATGAAAATTTCACTATAATAAAAGGTTGACATAAAAAATTGAAGTGAAGGTCGCTTGTAGTTAAGTTTTTTCTAAATTGTTTTGAACAAGGCCCAACTTCCAGTGAGTGTAGTGATCGGTTTATTTGGATTTAGGGGGTGATCTATCTATGAAATTAAAGTCTATGAGTCTAGTTTCCAACTCCGAAAACCGTTCGTCTATAGGACGTCAGAGTAAAGAGATATGATTATTCTTTGACGGATTGTCCAGGCCAGCAAGGACCTCGCGATGCGAGCTCCATAGCGACCATTTTGGTCACAATGGAGGTCACCACGTGAGGTAAGGGGGCAGTGGTTTTTATATAAAAATATCAAATCATTTTAAGTTCATTTCACTTAGCTCTTGAATGATAATTAGTCTCAAAACCTCTCTAAAGTTCCTCCCAATGTGAAGGTGTGCATAGGTAAGTTATTCCAACTTCAAGATGATGATTTCCTCCATGATTTCATGATTATAACCTCGAGCTCTTCCGAAGCATAACAAGACGGAGATTACTTCATGGTGAAGTAAGGTCTCGGCAAGCTTTTAGGAAGGCGACCCAAGTTCGATTCGTCATCTATGACCTTCTACGAGATCGTGTGAACATCTAAGGTATGTATTTGTTAAGAACCCATGGGACGGTGATTAGAAGCAGTGAGATCAGTTCTAATAGTTTTGTAAACTAATTAAGAGATGTTTTATGTGGTATAGAGACCGAGATGAGGTTAGATAGCTCATGTACAACTTGGTAGTTATTAAAGGCAGTGG
Organism: Lycium ferocissimum; assembly: GCF_029784015.1. NCBI lineage: Eukaryota > Viridiplantae > Streptophyta > Magnoliopsida > Solanales > Solanaceae > Lycium > Lycium ferocissimum. The sequence continues at coordinate 29,785 of NW_026725672.1, forward strand.
GATGTGGAGTACACCATTGTATTATAGCCTCGGGAGCTCGTCACTCTTTTATTGCTTGACGATTTTGTTGGTATAGCTGTAGAATGCGGTTGGGTCTATATTTCTAGTGATATTAGCCCGTCCTTACTTGTCGTAGTCATTCAACAGTCAAACTAATGTATGTAAGGTTATTCCTTCTTTCGCCGTTACGGCAGGACTTCTATTTTGTTGTTTCTCATGAATGAGTTGTAGGGACTAAGAGTCATAGAAGTATTCCAATTCCATATTATTGGTTTCACAAATCAAATCCGAGTTATGCCATGTGTTTATGTATCGATACTCCATTCGGTCCTTCCACTCTTAAGATCGAGCTTCTAGAGCACAGTTACAATGTTGTAGTGCCCTCTGTAAGACGAATCATATCAGATGACCGTTGATAGGTTATATTTCTTATTTAATTTAAGCTATATCAAGCTTCCAAAATTATCATCGTTGGGTCACAGTGCTTCACTAAAATGGATCGTAATGAAGTAGTTGTTCCAAGTCATCCGTGAGAATGAGATTATTCAGGTGATAGTGTGAAATGTCATAGGCTTTCTATTCGTATAAAGGATTGTTTGACTCTTATCATTATAGAGGTTCCTTACGTATTAGGTCCCCAAGGTCGAGTCTTTTTATAAGCATTATGCTCTTGTATTGAAGAGCCTTTTAAAGCTAGTGTACTTCATTGGTTATCGAGTTTGTATAAGTAGTTCAGCTTCTGTAGTCATTGAGTTCAGATGTTCCAAAATGTAAGCCTCAATGTCTCGGGTTGAGTCGTTTAACAGTATGTGCATATAAGTGAATCCTTGCACCAAATTGTAACAACCATAACATTTTTCCGTATGTTCACTGAATACAGAAGGTAGCGCTAAGGGTGTAAGAAGAGAACTAGTGTACAGATTCTAAAAGTCCTGAATTAAGAATCATAAGAGCTATAAGTATGTAACGTCTATATTGCATTAGTCTCTTTTGACATAAAATCCTTTATATGTATTCTTTCCCAGTGAGATCCAAAGAACGAAATTTCACGACTCTCCTATTTGTATACTTGAGGTTTATTTGCTCCTTTCATGTGAAATGGTGTCCGTGTCAAGTGTTCATATGGAGTTATAGAGTTCCATGTGGTTGTCAAGAATTTTAGGATCTTTTAATAAGAAATCCATATCTCACATGTTAACATAAACATGTTCACAAGTTAATGGCCTTATCAAATCATGTCTACTATTTCTATAAGCTAATGAATAAAGATCCACATAGGGCTAACCGTATTCCTCTATATATATACGTGGTTATATTCATATATGTCATGCCCTGTGGACGGTCTGATTGAAATGTATAGGCGCACATTGCTCATTTTCATATTCATACGTTAAATGCCCTATGGACAGTCTGATTAAAACGTGTAGGTGCACAATAGAGGTTGACTATGGTTGGACCAATGAAATGTATAATTCAACGCAGGTAAAGGTGTGCCTTATGGACAGGTTGATTGAAATGCATGGGTGCTACCCTCATTGTCTTTCACAGGTGCATGCTTGCATTCATATTATGTATTGTATCCCATGCATGACCTATATGGCTCACTTGTTCTAGAAGAGGTAAAGAAGGAATCTAAATACGAAGATCCCAAGTGTTACAGTGAATAATACCAGAACATTGTTACATATAGCAATCCAAAATTATCATCAGAATAATTCAAAGAATGTTCTAACGACTTAAGTACTATAAGATGTAATATGTGATCCTGCAAGTTGTTTCTCAACGCTACTATACATTATTGGTTTCCGTTTCATTTGTCTCTTATATGAATTTCAGTATTTGCATATGCTATCATGTCCGCCTTACATATGAATACAATTTTTTTACGTACTTACGTTCCTTTTGTTGGGGGCGTTATGTTCATATTGCAGGTTTAGATGCACAGATTGGCACATTTCCTCGCTAGGTTTTGTGGACATTCAACTGTTGAGTGGTGAGCTCTATTTCTATTGAAGCCGAGATGTGAAGCCGAGATGAGTCTAGTACTCTTATAGAAGATATAGTGATTAAGGGTAGGTCGAGGCCCTACCCCGACTGTATGATAGTTCTACAGTTTCAATCGTCATAGAGGCTTTATAGACATGCATTGGTAGTTATTTGTATACCCTTGTATATCATTCATATGTTTCAGGTTCGATGGCCCATTTACAGATATAGATGCGCCAGTGGCACCTTTCATTTGTTTATTTAGAACGTTATATCATTTGATTCAGCTGCATAAGTATTTGCATAAGTTCTCATCTAGATGGTTTGCTCAGTTAGGTTAAGGCACCGAGTGTCGGTCTGCGTCACCAAGGTTTTGGGGCTTGACATTATCATTCTGCTATGCAACTGTAGATTGCCGAGTCAAAATAGTTAAGTTCTAGTTTCCTAATAAAGAACACTTAGAATGGATGGCTTGTACAACATTTCCCGTGAGTAAGTTTATTTCTTACCTTAAGGCGAAGAAAATGATAAGCAAATGGTGTTTAGCCTATCTTTTCCATGTCACTAACCCATAATTAAAAACACCAGAACTCCGATTCGTACTAATTGTTAAAGAATTCCCAGAAGATTTTTCTAATGACCTACTCAGTCTTCCTCCATCACGAATAACATATTTTGGCATAGAGGTGCAGCCAAGCGCTCAACCCATATCCATTTTTTCTTATAGAATGTCCCCTATAATTGAAAGAATTAAAGGAACAGTTGAATCTTCTTGACAAGGGAATTATAAGGCGAAGTGTGTCACCTTGTGGTGCCCCATCTCACTTGTAAAAAATAAAGATGTTTTGCTCCAATTGTGTATTAACTATCGATAACTGGGAAAAGTCATGAATAAAAAAAAATTACCCTCTGTCAGAATTGATGATTTTTTTATTAGCTTCAGGGAGCAAAATATTTTCAAAGATAGATTTAAGGTCTAGGTATGATCAACCCAATATTAGAAAAGAGGATATCCCAAATTGGCCTTTAGAACACGCTACGGGCAGTACATTTAATTTTTAAGTGGTGTCTTTTGAGTTGACCAATGCTCCAATTACATTTACGGACCTCATGAATCGGTTATTCAAACCATTTTGGACACTTTCATCATCTTTTTGATAGATGATATTATGGTATACTCTTGAAGTGAGGAAGAACAACTCTGGATAGCATTGCAGGTTTTGAAAGATAATGAATTATACTCCAAATTTTCTAAGTGTGGATTTCGATTTCAACCAGTGGAACTCCTAGGCCATGTGGTATCAAGTTTAGGGATAAAAGTTGAATCTAAAAGATAGAAACGGTCAAGAGTTGGCCAAGGCCACCGACACACACAAAGATCAGGATTTTTTCTTTAGCTGACAACTACAGAAGCTTTGTAGAAAGAGTTTCTACGCTAGCAGCACCGTTGACAAAGGTGACTCAGAAAGCTGCTAAATTTTAATGTGTTCGATGCAGGTGAGCAAAGTTTCAAAGAATTAAAGAAGAGATTGACTATTTAACCAATTCTAACCATGTCGATAGGTTCGAGGAGATATATAATATATTAAGAGGCTTCTCGAGTTGGACGTGGTTGTGTCCTAATGAAAAATGAGAAGGTCGTTCGTCGTTCCGGGGTTGGGTCGGATAAGACCAGATCCAATCGGATCGATCGTAGCTTCGAGTTCGGTGCCATCTTTGCGGCGGAGGCCCGAAAGGAGGGGGACAGCGAACCTCCTGCCAAGAGGCCGGCCTAAAATACTGGTGGAAAAAGCTCTTTTTGTTGGTCAAGACCTTTTGTTGAACTAAGTAAGTCAGTTTTCTAAAAGAAGCCGTTTTCCTCTCATGGATTTCTTCCCGTTCAAGCCAGAAAAGCCCCGTAGCTATAGCTATCCAAGAGTGAAAGTGAAATTCAAGCGGGCTTCTTCCTCGTTGTTGATACCGGCAAGACCCAGCCAGATGATGTCTGCTGGTTGGTAGTGAGAGGACTCTTAGTACCTGCATACCCAAAAGAGGGCGCTGGTTAAAAAACAATCCTAAGATTTTCTTTATCATGGGAGGAACTATCCCACTCACGATCTTGAGCTTGTAGCAGTTGTGTTTGCCTTGAAAATATGGTGACAGTATCTTTATGGCGAGTATTGTGAAATATTCATCGATCATAAGATCCTTCAATGTAATTTCAAGCAAAAAGAGTTGAATCTAAAGCAAAGGAGGTCGTTTTAGCTATTAAAAAATTATGATATTAGTATCTTATACCATCTTGGAAAGGCTAATCTGGTAGCTGACACTCTTAGCCATAAGTTTATGGGTATTTTGGCATACTTTCATGTAGAAGAAATTAAATGCCTCTAGCGAGGAAAGCAAAAAAAAATAAAAAAAATCTAATAATAGAGTTAGATTCAATACGACGGAGAGGGTAACCTTACAATATCTCATAAGGCACAATCGCCATAATGGTTGAGGTAAAGGAATGACAATATGAAGACCCAACATATAGGTGATCAAAGATAGAGTATATATCAAAGAAGGAGACTTCAACTTTTATATTTGGAGACAATGACGGTATTATGAGAATGAACGGTGGGTTATATGTTATGGATATTGGTGGATTTCGAGAGCAATTTATGACGGAGGCTCATAGCTCAAGCTACTCCATCCATCCAGGTTCGACAAAAATGTGTAAAGACTTAAGGGAAATTTATTGGTGCATTAGAATGAAGAAGAATGTGGCTAAACATGTGGCCAAGTGCATGAACTATCAGAAGGTCAAACCTTAGCACCAATGCTCGACGACTTGGCTCAAAACTAGAACTTTTAAGGAGGTAAGGTTTATGTCCCCGTCCTTGTTCTCTAAACTAGCTAACTAGGGGTCAATGTCAAATTCCTCCCACTACATGAAAGGAAAATCTGGATGGGTGGTTTAATTTTAAAAAATAGATACATGTACCCAGGGACGGATCTATGTAGAAGCTCGGGGATGCCACGCCACTAAGACTTCTCGGTTGAAACTCTGTATATACATGTATAAGAAATAGGATAAATCATAGTCATGCCACCCGAGTAATAAAAGAGCTCCTGGTGCCACTGTGGGGAGTCAAGTTTTACTTGCCTGGGAAGCGAGCTCGAACCTGTTTTGGTGCATTTTTTAAAACTACATTTTAGCCTTCCAGCACCATAGTACTCTAGGATGCCAACCCACGTGATAAACAGTGTTCTAGTTTAGAAGCTTAGGCCCCGTTTGGACATGGTTTGAAACCATGATTGGACATGCAATTTGGATATTTTAAGTTGTATTTTCTCTTATAGACATTAAAACCCCACAAATTGTGAAAACTATCAAAACATTCTCAATTCTTATACAATCTTACCAAATGAGCAAGTCATAGTTCATAACAAAATTAGTACACTGCTAGAAGGCCTTTCTAAAAAATACAACATCAATTAATCACACTTTAGTTCAATAAAAATGAAAATTTAACATGAATAGTAATGTAACTACTCTTTAATATAATCCTCCCACATAAATTAAAGGTTGGTGGCAGTTAATGAGATTGGTAAATGATTGATGGGGGTAATTGTTAAAAATATCTACCAACTTATGAGTCTTTTTTTACAAAAATATAAACTTATGGGTTAAATTTTATATTTAAAAAAGTTGAAACCCCAAATCATGCATTTTTGGATGATTTGGGGTTTGAAACTATGGTTTGAAACCATGAGTGAAAACGCATGTCTAAAAGCTGGTTTGGGGCCATGGTTTCAAACCATGGTTTGAAAATGCATGGCCAAACGCCTACTTAAGAGCCTGTTTGGATGGGCTTATGCCTATAAGCTGTTTGCAGCTTATAAGCTAAAAAAAATAAGTTGGGGTAGTCTAACTTATTTTTTTTGGCTTATAAGTTCGTTTTCGACTTATACCGCTTTAGATAAGCTAAGTCAAATGGGCCCAATTATTTTTTTGAGCTTATTTTAAGCACAAAATGACTTTAAAATTTGGCCAAACACTCAAAAAAGCTGAAAACAGCTTATAAGCAACTTATAAGCCAATCCAAACGAGCTCTTAATCTTGGATATAGTGGTCAATGGTTCGAACCTATCGTAGACATTTTTTTGACAATATTGAATTGAGTTTCTTTAAAAAAAAATTGTGCTTAATTAGCAGAATAGAACCCTCAACCTCTTCGAAGCCAAGGGTCCTCCTTGTTGATGAAAAATGTTACTTATTGCTTTTAAATATTGACACCGCTTGCCACTACTAAAAAATCTCTATCTTTCATTGATTCACTGAAAAATGTTCAGTGGCTATTTTCCATTAAATGTCGGTGGGAAAAACCTAAATAGTAGTGTTATCATATGGAAAAATTAGAAAGTCTCCCAGCGTTTCAATGAGAACTTGTTTCCCACCATGCGTTTTCCCAGTGAGCTGGTTCGATTGGAATGAAGTGGGAAAATCATGTTTTGTAACACAAACTTTCCACTGAATGTCGGTGGGAAAAATCTCTGTTTTTAGTAGTGTGCACAAGATCTTTGCGTAAGCTACTGTTCAAAATAGTGTGGCACCCAACAGTTCCAAATCCTGGATCCGCCTCTGCATGTGCAACATGGTCAGAGATTAGAATGTATGAACATCTACATTTTACTTCAGTATGTTCATAAGAACCTCATAATAGTTTCAAGGGCAAAGGTGCAAATATACCCCTCAACTTTGCGACTTAGAGCAAATATACCCCTCGTTACAAAAGTGGTGTATATATATATCCCTGCAGTTACAAAATGGTGTAAATATACCCCTGCCATTAATAAATAGTGCAATTATACCCTTTTTGCTAACGGGATTTAAAAAAAAAATATTTAGTTTATTTTTTAACTAAAAAAAATGCCACGTGACTTTTAAAAAAGTCTATCCATTTTTTTTAATTAGACATACTTTTCTAAAGCCACATAGTTTTTTTTTCTAGTGGGTCGGGTCTGGTTCGTTTAAAAAAAGGGGTAGACTTATTTTCTTAAAGTCACGGAGATATTTTTTTAAACGAACCAGGCCCGACACACCAAAAAAAAAAAAATTACCATGTGGCTTTAGCAAATTGTCTACTAAAAAAAAAGGTAGACTTTTTTCTAAAAGTCACGTGACATTTTTTTTAAATAAAAAATAACCTAAATGATTTTTTAAAAAATCCCGTCAGCGAAAAGGGTATATTTGCATCATTTTGTAACGGCAGGGGTATATTTGCACCATTTTGTAACGGCAGGGGTATATATACACCATTTTTGTAACGAGGGGTATATCTGCTTTAAATCACAAAGTTGAGGGGTATATTTGCACCTTTTCCCTAGTTTCAATCCAATTTGGCCTTCAATGTTTTGGACATGACGCATAAAATTGGGAAAATTTCAGAAATATACAAGTTGGTCACTTACATTGCAAAAAAATAGCTCAAAACTTACATTACGAAAAATAGCCCAAAATATACAAACATATACAGACATATACAGACACTTATACCAACATATACAAACATATATACAAAGGCAAAGAGAGAGAGAGAGAAAAGTTTAGGTCATTTTTTGTAAGAATTAAAAAAATGAGTCAATTTTGATAGCATTGTTGCCCCAATGAACATACACTGTGATTTTCTCTAAAATTAAAGAGTGTAACCCAACAATACCTTTCAACCAATAGTTAAAAGGCCTAAACTGAAAGTACTTAATAAGATAATCATTTCTCCGAATTTTTTACAAATTGCAACTAATGATTTTAAACAATTTTTAGATGGGTGAGTCTAGCCGTTGGTGATTGGTCAACACATATATTTGAGCCAGACCATATTGAAATTTTTTTAACATAGCTTTTAAACCCTCTTGATTCAATCAGCAAAAATCTTTTGGGTGAAATCAAAACATATTCCACTCTCTCTTTCTTTGTCTTTAAATGTGTTTTGAGAGGAAATTGTTCCGTAAATAATGGAGTAATAACAGTAAGAAGAGGGGGAGGGAATACACTTGGCTGGTGGAATCCACGTAATGGAGATGCAACAAACCTTTGTTCTATGGCGTCCGTTAGAGTATTTTTTTTTTTTTCCTAATATTTTCCTAAATTACCGGTGGTTTTTTTTTTTCTTTATGGAATTGTAGATTAGTTTTGTAAGCATTTACACGTACGTAAAATGTCAAGATTTTCCCTATAAATACCTACGTCAGTCACCATTAAAGTGATCACTCGAATCGCAAAAATGTCAGGAATAGTGCACAAGATAGAGGAGAAACTCCACATGGGGGGAGACCACAAGGACGACGATAAGAGGAAAGAGAAGGGCGAGGGACACAAGGATAAGATGAAGGAGAAGGGGGAGGGGCATAGGGAGAGGATCAAAGAGAAGCTACATGGCGAAGATCATGATCACAAGGATGGAGAGAAGAAGAAAAAGAAGAAGAAGAAGAAGAAGGACAAGAAGGAGAAGAAGCATGGCGAGGACGACGATACTTGCGGCGGTAGCGCGTGATTAGATCTTATCCCACCCAAGGACTCATATCCATCCTTTCGCTCCTGGGTATATTTTGGGTTTTTGATTCCTTAATTCATTCATTTAGTATTCCATATGTTACTGAGAAAGAAATTTAATAAAGAAATGAAGACTATAGGCACATACTAATAATATTATTTGAACTTGTGACTTGAAATATGACATGATATTTTTATATATGATCATAATAACATGTCTTTGAGAATACAATGAAAACTCTAATATTGAATATTATCAAATTTGAATAGGTATCATTAATTTCGGACCATGAAAGGGTGTTTATGTACCTATTCATAGAAATATCTTAGTCATTTTGTGTTAATCATACTTGATGGTTATTTATATTTGCTAACATGTGTTAATCATCTTTGCCACCATCTTTAATGGATATTAATATGTGCTATGCTATCATGAGTTATATGTCATCATATATATATATATATATTAACTAGAAAGAACTTAGGAACCAAAATTCTCTCTATATATATAAGATCATCTTGCGTTATATGTCAATATCGACACAAAATATAAAAATAGATTTCTCAGATGGTCACTCAACTGATAGTTATTATATCAGAAAGTTGAAATGAAGAAGAAAAATGACTTTTTGAGATAATAACTATTAATTGATAATCATCTCTTTAGTTTATTGATTCCATCAATATGTCATATGAAGAAAAAACAAAACTAACATTATGTCCTTAATTTATTTATATATAACAATTGCGTACGTTGCAAAATAAATGGAAGTGTGCAATAGCTTTGAGTTTTGAGCAGCATATTACCTTCTCTTAATTTACGCACTTATTTTTTCAAATTCAAATTTTATGCACACGCCATCAAATTGAACTCAACACACCAGAGTAATAGAGCTATCCCTTTTTCCTAACAAAACAAAATGGGTATACCCGCAATTGCAGGCAATATTTGATGTTAGTCTGACATCTTAAGCTAAGCAACCAAGATAAAAGTTACTGTTAAAGAGTCCCACGTCGCTCATTTAAGGGATGGGCGGTCTCTTTATACTTGCTTTAGGCAATCCTCATCACTTGAGCTAGCTTTTGAGGTGTGAGTTAGACCAATAACAGGCCAAAAATTTCGTGAAAGGTGTTCAAGCTTTACATAAGTAGAAAAAAACTAGACAATATTCGTAAAAAAATTATGAATAGGTGTGCTTAAAATTTTAAAATTAAACTATGCAATATTTATAATTTCTTTTATAAAAGGGTGCACCGGAAATTTATAATCAAACTATGCAGTATTTAGCTTCAATCAAAATTTGAAAGGATCAATAATGTTTTCATATTTGATTTAACATGAAGTGAAAGACGAAGCCAAAAAAAAAAAAAAAATGAAGGAGAGATGAGAATTCAACCTAGAATTGAATCACTTTTAGGCTTCAAGTTTTCAGCGGCCTCTAGCGATGACAACAGTAGTAACGAGACACGTAGAATGGAGAGCAGAACTAAGATGGAATTTTCTTTATAGAGCATCTTAGCTTTCGATTTCGATGGAGTTACACGGAACTTTTAAAATTTGCTTATTAAGTACGTAAGTTTCAATTAAACAATTACTTTTAAGTTTAGTTTAGAAAATTTAATTAAAAGAAAAAGAAAGTCAAAAATACACCATTTCACAAAGCACCAGTGGTCTGCTGGTAGAATAGTATCCTGCCACGTTACAGACCCGGGTTCGTTTCTCGGCTGGTGCATAACTATTTTTTAGATCCTACTTATGGAATTACACTAGGTATGTTGTAATTGGGTGTTGCTTATGTTTTTTAACAGGAAAAAAGTTGGGTCTAAGGTTTGTATGTTCTCAAGGCCATATATATATAGCTTTAAAACCAATGTGTAACTAATGCAACTGAGAATGGAACCTAAAAAGACTAAAAAATAAACTAAAAAGCCTCTAGCAGGAATCAAACCTGCGCACACTGAGCTGTGCTCTTTGGGACTTTCGTTGAGCAAACTTCACCCCTGGGTTACCTCGCTCAATAGTATCAAGGGTGTTGAAATTGCAAAACATAACCACATAGCATAGGATATTACTTATATGCACGATATAATTTTTCAGCGAAGGGCATTCGTCTTACTACCCTTGTTATACTGTAGCTCCGCCATTGAATTAGATCCAAGGTCCATCTTATCATATAGTGATATAGTTACTAGTTTCTTCAGAACAACAATAACTGCGTCACCTCCAAAACTAAATGATATTTAAATCTCTTAGATTTTATAAATGAAAAATATTTTCACTGTGTGTAAAATTAAGGCGTTTGATCGTAGAAACCAAATATCTTTTCACTGTATTTGAAATTTTTAAAGTTGGAGTTGAAGATGGAGTTGTGTTTGGTTATAGTTTTTGCAATACAAAAAAAAATACATTCATCCTCAACTGGTGATAGCAATTTTTTACCATAAAGAATTTCCCCTTTCTTTATTTTACAGATATGGATTTTATCGAATTTTATCGATCAAGAAAATAATCCAGCCTATTAGTACACTGTGCAATGTAAGGAAACTTGATCAACTAATAAAAAATAAAATAAAAAATTATTGTTTCGATTTTCTAAATGGCAAAATAAAAATCTCAAAATTTTGCTAACAAAGCCTGATAAGAAAGAAGGAAGTATGAACAAATACTTATAAACTAGTTTTAAACAAGATTTTAAGCATTAAAACAATTTCTTTACCTTGGTATATATAAGATCAATGGACTGAAAATATTTTCATATTTTTCAATGCGTGCAGTATTATCTATGTTTTTTTTTTTTTTTTTTTAAAACCATCTCAAGTGCCCAGATGGGATCTTGAGTTTATTCTCATAACACAAACGATGTTACACAGAGGAGGACTAGACCAAGCCTCTTGCAAATACACATTTGGCGGGCATATTGCCTCTAATAAGCTGAGTAAACATACCTCCACGAAGGGGTATTAACTAGCAAAAAAACAAAACCTAAACAATTGATCCTTAACTTATGAAGTCCTTAACAGAGAAGAAACCATTCCTAGGTCTAATTCTAAAGTTACATCTACCTTCTTGATCATTCTTCATTGCAGCTATCTGTCTCGGAAGGAGAGAGCGTCGATGAAGAATGTCTTCCTCTTGGTTCTTACCCCCCGGTTGGCCAACAAATGCACATCGTATTTCCTTCCCTCCAAGTATGTTTGAGCTCTACCTCGTATTTCCTCACCAATCCCCTTATCTTTTGGATCGAATACAAAAGCGCCAATTTTGTTTTGATTCATCGGTGACAAGGATCTAACGATCTCGGAATCTGTCTCAACAATAAGGCTCCTTATGTTGTTGGCTTTGCACCATTTAATCCCCATCAACATAGCCTTTGCCTCAGCTACATTATTTGAGCATGTTCCAAAGAAAGCCGAGAAAGCCATTATGAAATTACCATTATGGTCCCTCACTATACCTCCTCCTCCTGCACTTCCCAGATTTCCTTTGCTACAACCATCCACATTTAATTTGAAGCTTTCTGAAGCAGGTTTCACCCAGATCACTGTTTTGATGGTTAGACATTGTTGCAATCTTTCTATTAGACACATGTTGCTCGTCCAGTTACTATGAAACTTGAGAGAGGGGAAGGTAGTATGTAATAACATGTTCATTAGATAACAAGTATTATGGATGACCTGCCCAGCATAATACTTGTGTTATACCCCGCATTTTCAGAGCATGAGCATGACATGTACCCCATCGTAGTAATGGAGTGTCGGAGACGTCCCATGATGTTTTGAAAGGCACAAGCCATGGAAAGTACGTAGCAACAAAGAAAAAGGGTGAATTACGATCTCGTAAGTCATAATCGGAAAAGAGTATTTTGGAACACGAGAACATGACCATTATTAGTATAATAGTTGATAAATATCATATATGGAGAGTTTCGAAATATTTTGAGATCGAGCAAATTGGAGAAAATAAGTTCGACGAAAATTTGAGAAACGCTGGGTGGATTTTTAGTCAACTTTGGAGGCGCATATCTCCTAGTGTATATGGAGTTTTAAGGTGTTTTAAGAGCCTAAAATGAAGTTCGTCGAGTCTAGTTTGTGATGCAATAAACCGCTCGTTGATAGGACATCGGAGTAGAGAATTATAGACGTTACAAACCGAGCTGATGAAGCAGAAACAAAAGCGCAACGAACTGCTACGCATACCTCTGCGGATCATCGCTACGATCGTAGCTACAAATGACGCCGCCTCAGCCCCTATATAAAGGGTTAAAATCTCACTTTTTCATCCCAAAAAACTTCCAAAAATTTCCAGAAAATTCAGCAACAAAAGGGCTCTTATTCATCACAAAAAATTGAGGATTTTGAGTGAAATTTCAAGCTACGGAATATCAATCGAGGTCCGGGCAACGCATAGACGCGATTATAATTTCGTTTGGTGTTGGAGTTATCTTGGGGACAAGAAAATGATGAAGATTTTGCTACCTTAAAAATAAGGTATGAATTGTTGAATCTCTTTCTCTATCAATATGAATTAAGGAACAATTTCAAGAATAGTGGTTATGGTTTATTGTGTTGATGTTGTTGATTTATGGGTTGAGGGTTGAAGAGAAATTTGGATGAAAATACATATATTTGTCTTGTACGATGTTGAGGATGTTGCTATAGATGTTGTTAGTATTAATTTCGACTTCCTTACGGAAATAAAGTTATTAATTAGTCGTATCCCAAGATGGTTGATTGGGAAATTTAGAAAACAGTGTGTGGGCTGTTTTATCGCATATGTTGGTGTTGGAAATGATGTTATTACTATTGGTTTTGTTGATTGATGTTGTTGGTTGTTGAATTGAAATTTCGGGCTAAGCACATAAACAGGGGAAATGCTGCCCGAATTTCGACAGAATTTAAAAAGGGCTTTCATTAAGTGTTTAAGACGAGCGTATGACGATGATCCTAACGATATTATGAATGGATCTATATATAGATTACGAGGCTACGAATAATTCTTAAGAGAGTTGCAAGACAGGAAGTAAGTTGAAAGTCGAGAATTATTTTCCAGGTATGCTAAGGCTCGTCCCTTTCTTTCAAAGGCATGATCTCTAGGTTATGATTTCATAAATGTTTCCATATTTTCCTTGTTATTAAAAGTTAAGAAATCTAAGATTCGAGCTCCCAAAGGCATGATTTTTTCTTTCCTGATAATCCATAAATGTTTTCCAAAATATTCGTATCTTCCAAACCAAAGGTTGTGATTATGTGAGCCTTATGATGGCAACGATGGGAATGTTTTTCAATAACAATGATGATGTTAAAGATGAGAATGTTATTATGATGAAAATGATGAGGATGATTTCATGTTTAAAGGTTTCAAGTTTATGTTTTCGATGACGATATGAGAACATTGAACTATTTCTTGATATCTCAATTTTGTTCATGAATGATGACTATTTCTTTTAAGATTTCAAAAGTACATGACTTGATGCCCTATGAGATTTATGGTCTTATTCTACGTTTTCTCGTAGTTCTATTCTCCATTGATAGTCTCACCTTAAATTAATTGTTCCTTCAAGGTGAGACAAAGCGACGATAATTATTCCATAATATAATCGGAGGTTACCGACCTTACGTTACTCTGATGCAGTTGTGGCTTTTGATTGGGCTCTTATGCATGCTTTATATATATATATATATATATATATATATATATATATATATATATATATATATATATATGTATGTATTTTCTCACACCGCGCCGCGCTATAGTCGGCCGGGCAGGCACGTAGATGTGCACACCACTGCAGTGGGCATGTTATGATATTGCCCCCGGACGCGGGAGGCTCTGGACGCAGGATAATGATGATAACACCGAGCCTTAAATGGCCGGGCATGATACTACTTATATATCACACCGAGCCTTCATGGCCGGGCATGTTACTTTCACACTGAGCCTTTATGGCCGGGCATGTTACTATGTATATGTATGAAATGTTTTTTTTTTTTTTTAAAAAGGCTAAGCATGCATGACATCCGCCTTATGAGGCATCCAGATGTTCAAGTTATCTCTCTTACTCATTGTTACTTTTCATATCTATATTATGTTATTATTCATGCCTTACATACTCAGTACATTATTCGTACTGACGTCCCTTCTTGTGGACGCTGCGTTTCATGCCATGCAGGTGTATACAGACGAGTAGAGGATATGGCTAGAAGATGTTCCAGCTGGATTGGCGAGATCCATTTCTTTCCGGAGTGTTGCCGAGTCAGAGTGTCCATGTCATGGTATAATGATTTGTGTTAGAGACTTTGCGGCAATGCAGAGTCACGTATATAGTATGTCGGTTTGCAAGCGGCTCTGTAAGCCGATGTATTATCATGCATTACTTTGCGAGATTTTATATGATCACGAGATCTTACTTGATTTGATAAAGACGGGAAGAATGTTTTCTAAAAACTTTCATCATATGCATTTTCATTCCATGACTTAAAGGTCAACGAGAGACTATGAGTATAACGAGAGCCGGTGGGTTCGCTCGACTCTAAGTAAGGGGTCGGGTGCCCATCATGCCCTATCGGATTGGGGTATGACAAAGTGGTACCTTTAACTTGTAAGAACACCTTAGAGATATATTTGAAACAGAAAGAACATATCAGAGAGATAGGGAGACATTGCAAAACCACTTCTTAGCGCTTTTTTATTCTTTGGTTTGGTAAGCCACCATCTCATAACCATAGCTCTTTTGTTGAATGATGACAAAGTTGCTAAAAAGGACCATACCTCTTATTTGGCTTGTGGAGAATAAATGATCAATTGATTCACAAGAAGCATGGATACAACAAGTGCACTTAGAAGTACATTGTATCTATGTCAAAATAGTATTTCACAAATCCATATTATTGAACCAAGTCCAAAATTATAGGTAACTAATTGAGATACACGCAAGCTGACCTAGATACCACCGTCATAAAAGAAATATATATATATATATATATATATATATATATATATATATATATATATATTATATAAGAGGATATTATATACTCTTTTTACTGAGATGGTTAGATATAGCTATAATAAGAAGAAATAAACAGAAGGCATGAATCACCTTGTGGAGGTCAATGATGGAACGACATTTTATGCTCTTCTGTATTCCTGGCTTCAAACGGCTATCTTCTTCATCTCTAATTGGAAGTTTCGAGCCACTACCGGTTGTTAGTGTCATGTTTTTTAATGATGACAATGAACCGTGTGATGTAAATTGAGCCCAACGTAAGATACATGGAAGCTAAGGTCAAAACGAAGGAAACAATGATGACACAAAAGAAATCAAGTGAGGCCATTAAAGAAAAACTAGACTAACCTAACGCCATAATATCTCTTCAGATTTGAAAAAAGATCTTGGACAGCACACGAGTCAAAGGAGCCCTAAATATAAGTATCAAGGAATGTGGAAGAAAATCAATGCATACAAGTGATTGAAGGAAAGGAAAATCAGCAGTATGAGATTAAAGACTATATTGAAAGAAGGAAAATCAGCAATCAATGACAAATCCCTCTCAAGGATGGAAAGCAGTACCAACGATCATATCTTGGGATTGAAGATTTAAAAGCTTACCCTTATTCTTGGAAATAAGATCAATCAATTCTTTTTTCCAAGGATCAAAACTTTTTTACGTTTCTCTTTTTTTAGAGTCAACAAGTTTGATTCTTGAAGTATATATAGGCTCATGTCAAGACGAACAAATATATACTTTCGTCCCAACTTCTCTAGCTCTTTGCTCTACTTTTCATAGGCATTGTAATTCTGAGTGATTTATTGTGTAAGCAAAAAGGAGATGAGAGAATAATCATAGTTGGTGAGGCATTGTATCAAAAAAATTATGAGTGTTTGAGTGTAGACGTAGGAGCTCCATTCAATGTAACGACCCGTTTGGTCATTATAGGAATTTTGTATTCATTCCCCGAAACACCCTCGAATGGGTCTCATTCCTTCGTAGAAACGTGTGGAGTTTTTGAGTAAGGGTGGCTTATAGCCGGATCGGGAAAGGAATTTAAATCAACTCATGTTTTTCGGACTCAGTCGCCTAAACATATGGCACAAGAAGACACCTTCCGAAGTTTCTTTTTTCATGATGAAAATTGGCATTTTAAGTTGGTCCCCCTAGGCAAACGGTCCTTTGCAGTTTGACCATCTAAATGTAGAAACGGTCCTCTCCAAAGCGGGACCGCCTCGATCGAACCTCCTTCTCTTATGGCTGCCACGGCGAAAACAGGTTTGTCTATCTAGTATTTATTTCTCCATTTCGGGATTGGACCTCATTTTTAGACCAATACTCTTCTAGGGCTGGTTGGAGAGGATTTCTCAACAATATCCATGCCATTGGGAAGGGTAAGTCTACTCCATCTCATTCCTTCCATCCTTATTCCTTAGCTTCCATTGTTGTAACAATTTCTGTGACAAGAATTGGAGTTGTGGGAAAACATGTGATGAAAACTTTTAAGTGGTTAAAAGACATCTTGAACTAATCTAAAGGTAACCAGGGTTATTGAGGTAAAGTGGGAAGAACATTTCTTACTTTTATCTCTAAATCTTATTTTGGATGTTCCAAATGGGTTAGTGTAGGGTTCTTATTAAAATTGGGGTTTCAAAGATAAAAGGAATTGATGGCTTGTTTGGGTTAGTTAACTATGGAAGTTAGGTTATTAATCAATGGAGAACTTAGTAAGCTAGTTTGAGGGGAAGTTCAAGTTTTACCCTTGTGGGCCCGAGGTCGTTTCTGAGGTGACAAATCATATAATCTTAATGCCTTGCTTACTCGATTTACTTGCATTTCCTAGACCCCTCCCGTCTCGGTATTTTTCGGGAAATTGAAGGTGAAGTTCAAGTGGAAGTTCGTGGCACCTGTTTGGCATCAAGGTAGGTTATGACTTACTTGAGTTAGACTCTGATTAGGATTTCATATGTGATTAGTAAAGATTGATGGAGCAGCATGCTTAGGTCTTCAGACATGGTGTTGGGATGGATACTCTAGGTTGGTATTATTTATGTGTGGCTTGTCGCCATTTTATGATATTAAACTTGCCGTCTTTGTTGTGACCATGTGGACTTGTGGCTTGTTAGCATTATTGGTCTTATGCCATGTGTTATATGCTGAACTTGTTTCCCTATTTACCTTTCGGTTGGACTTCAGTTACCGAAGCATATGTAGAAGTTAGTTATTGATGGAGAAAGCATGCTAAGCCTTCGGGTATGAAGTTAGGATGGATATTCTTAGGTTGGTATTGTTGATGACTTGTGGGCTTGTCACCTCATTTATTGTGATTTGGCTTGTTGCTATGTGTGTGGGGTTGGGCTTGTTACTTATTTGCTATGTTGTGGTTGTGATACGTTCATCTCTTACTATTCTTGTCATTTATCGTTGATAAAGGAAAGGACTTTGATTCAGGATTGTTATTGTGATGTGCACTCATGTAGAGTCACGAATGAGATTTGATTATGATTACATTTGATATTGATATCATGCATAGCATTCATACACATTTTACATGATACATTGATACGAACTGTGATGATAAGTGAGAAGGAACATCCGAGATTATGGACAACTTTGATATGGAAGCCATCTCTGGGCTATGTGAGGAGTGGATAGTGTTGTGGAAGTCATCTCTGGGCTATACGCGGATTATGAAACTACATGGAAGGATCGCGGGGGCCTAATGAGTTATGACTCTTCCGTTATAGCATGTGTGTAAACGGTTTGTGATAAAATTGCATTTCATACATTGAAGTACCGTGCATTAGTTTTACATCTTTGTGATTGAGAGATTATTGTCCGCTCTTTAGTTGTGTAAGCACCTATAAAGAGATTTTAAGTTACGTGGTAGGATTCTTGGTAGTTGGGACATATATTGAGTATTTGGAAGTATGACTTAGGATGTGAATAGAATACAATAAGACCTTTCTATTTGATGAGTTGAGACAAGTTATACGTAACCTGAGTACGTATTTAGAAAACCAATGAATGAGGATTAGAAGGTTATATCTAGGCCCATGATCTGAGACAATTGCCATTGTGTAATTATTTGTTGTGGGCCATTATCTGAGCATGCCTATTAACTGGGTTTGATTACCTACCATTCTGATCTATTGGTTTCTATCTGTTATATATGTTTTCCTAATCGTTAGCCTATGATTTACGAAGATACATGTGTTCTACCGATACTATTTCTTAATACATTATTTGGGGTGTAGAGTTTTCAGTTATGTTCGAGATTTCATTAGCTTTCGAAATATATGGTGTCCACTCCAAAGCTTTCGTTAACTTTCATTCTGAAAATAGATTGAACTTAGTTGTATTGTATTTCATTTTGAGTTGTAAATCATAGAAGCTCTTGTACGAGTCTAGACCCAGTTTTGGGAAACGGTTATTGAATAAAGTAATCCTTTATTATCTTCTTCTCCTAGAATGATGTTTGTAAATGGCTAGTTATTTATTCTTCTTATTTTGGTGAAGTTAAGCATTTGTTTTGGAAAGGGTTCGCCTACCAGGTGGGATTGGGTAGGTGCCCGCACGGTGTTGATTTGGGTCGTGACATTCAAACAAACCATTGTACCAAAAACAATTACAAAGAGCTGCAGAGAACACCCTTGTAACCCAAAGGAACTGGAGTAGGATCTACATTGGATCCGAACCAGTATAAAAACATCTGGTGTTATTTACTTTTAGCAGTTTAAATTCTGCACTGGTTCAAAGTTAATTTCACTTACAAGATGTAGCCGACTACGGACCTCGGACGGTTCGATTAACTAAACGAAAAATTTTTTTTTGCAACCCCCCCCCCCCCCTCGCACACTTTCACTGGCGTCATTATCCTTTATGATATATAATTCACACATATGATATACATTAGATTATGTAAGAGAGAAGAAAAAAGAAGAACAAAATGGTTTTGGAGCCAAGACTTGAGTCGTTAAACTAGGAATTGAATCATCTTAAATCTATATTTACATTATATAATATAAAGCTAGGCATAGACAAGGTGATGTGACACCTCTCTATGGCCAAGGATTCTATTTATCTTTTTTCTCCTTTTTTCTTTCATTTCTTTTTTATTCAATTTGTTTAAGCTATTAGAAATTGATCATTATCTATTCTATTTAGAGCCTGTTTGGATGGGCTTAAAAAGCATAAGCTTATAAAAAAAAATAAGTTAGTAGCCAACTTATTTTTTTTTTTAAGCTGAAAACTCGCTTTAGAATAAGCTAAGTTAAACGGGCCCAATTATTTTTTTGGACTTATTTGAGCACAAAAAAATGGCTTTTAAGCTGGTACCCAAACACTCAAAAAAAAGCTGAAAACGACTTATAAACTGTTTTATAAGCCAACCCACACGGGCTCTTAATTTATTGCATCTCATTATAAATACTTCAGTTACAAAATACCTCTTAACTACTATTTGTTTTCACCATCATGCTTAAGCGACGTGTGTGTATTTACTTCTGTAGTGAGTATCTATTAAGGGGCAACGTGCATGGGTTTTAAAGTGGCACCTTAAATATGAATTTTGGAGCAATCTGATATAAAATGCCTCTACATGTTAGATTTTCTTTCCCATCTTTCCTTTGGTATCAGGCTCCAATACAACTTTTGCCACATTCTGACAGTGAGTTGTCCTACTAATTTATCATTTTAATATTTAGATGGCTTGATTTTAATTTAATTTAATAATGTTTTTGCTCCTTCTATTTTCCGGGCTTTGATTTTTGTCTTTGTTTATTATTTTATGTAAGGAGTTAATCGTATTTTTGTCTTGGTGGGTGGTTACAGTGATTTGATAAGTTCTCAAAGAATATGAACGTCGGGAAGTAATTGTCTCATCGTATATATTTAATTAGTTGATTCTATCATTGCCATTATTTCTGCACACGGGATGTTTAATTTTTTTTTTTTTTTGAATAATAAATCAGTAAAATTATATTTGATCAGGATAGAATTATATATTGAGAATAAAAGCTAACGTTAATTGTGTCTAATTTAGGAGTCTGAGATTTAGTCACAATGAGAAAGCGTGAAAATTATGTTTGTGTAATTTACTCTAAATAACTCATTTTGTTATGTTTTGAATCATATTTTAAATGAATAATTTGATAACAAGGAAGACACAATTATTCAATGAAGGCTTTTACAATATATTTGGTTCTTGATCAAATTGGAAACATTAATCCAATGCTGAAGACAGTTTTCTTCTTCAACCACTATTAATGCACGAAGAATTATGACCGGTGACATATGATCGTAGGAGCAAACTTTGAGTATTTGTAGAATTTAGTTTGCAACGAAAATGCCTCATTATTATTGTACCGTTGTTATGATAGATTAACAACAACAACAACAACAACAACCCAGTGAAATCCCACAACTTGAGGTCTAGGGAGGGTAGAGTGTACGCAGACCTGAGTCCTACCAAGGTAGGACGGTTGTTTCCGAAAGACCCTCGGCTCAATAGAAAGCATAAAAGCATAAAAAGATGTCAGATAAGGCCAAGAGATTCAAAACGATATGGAAATGAAAATAACTAAATCGACTAAGCCATGATGAAAGCTTGTAAAGGAGCGGTAGCTATCACGGACAAAATAAGATAATCAAAGTACGAATAACAAATAGTAGCAGAAATCAAAGCACAAGAACTTATATCGCGATAATGTGACTACTAATATGATAGATTAAGTGCTATTTAAATATAAGGAAACTAAAACAGACAATTTTCATGTATAGAGAATTAGGAAGCTTTTAAATATAGTCATTAGTTAGAGGGTAGTAGGAGGACAAAATTGTTCAATGCTTATGCTCTCGACTTTAAGGAATATTTTGAAATTTAGAAAGCTCATTACTGATGTTTCTCCAAATGTCAATCCTAATCTATTGCCTAAAAAGACTTTTGATTAATCAAATGTTTAAATCCATCTATATAAAATTCTATTTTCTCAATATACAATTAAGTGTATATTAATTAGTAATTGTTATAAGATGAAATTTATGTATTTTAATATAACATTACCTTATTATTTCTAATATATACACCTTGAATTATTCTTAACTAGGTAATACTTAAACAAGCTTCATTGAAAAGGTATAATTAACTATATAATATACAGAAATATATGCTTGAATAATCCTAATGTATGAATTAGTATATGAATATAATCAACTCAAAATGTATGTCGCTGTTACACCCCTCGTGTTCATAGTAGTAGAACCCATGGTTTCCTAGTCGGGTATGCCCTTGGAATAGAGACCCGAGCCCGAGTTTGGAGGTAGAAAATGTCTTACCCCGTGTACGAGAGTACCAGCAGATATTCCTAGCAATTTATAGAGTTAGAAGTTGAACGAATCGAATCGATGTGATCTAAACTGAATCAGAAGAACCTGCAGGACACTAGTCATCGTCTACGGGTCGTCGACATGTTCGGCGGACCGTCGACGTGCGGCATCGATTGGATCCCGCAGCCTTGAATCTATAGGCCCAGGTCGACTGAGCAAGTCGACAGGCCGTCGACCCGCTCAACGGGCCGGACCGCTGTAGCCTTTTAAATTCCGGTATAAATAGGTGGTCCTCGACTCTATTTCATATTTTTCCTTCTCTCCAAATTAAAAAACCCTAATATTTTGCTCTCCCAACATTTTTATCATATTAGTGAAGATTGGGCAAGACCCGGACCCCGTAAACCCGAGATGGTGAAGAAGAGGGTCGCTTCTAGGGTTTCTTCAAGTTATGGAGCTTAGGGAGTTGAAGTTAAAGTGATTCTTGAGATTCTTGACCCCTCAAGGTATGTAAATGATTTCTACCCTTACATTTAAGTTGAGTATCAAGAGTTTTAGTGATTCTAAGTAAAGAGGGGATAGTTGTGGCAGTGGTAAGTGGATGAAAGATAAGATAGTGACTTAGGGTTATATTAAGAGATGATTGGGGATGGATGTGATTATATTTTCACCTGTATATGTGTTGTCATTGTTGATGTGAGTATTGTAGTTGATGTGGGATCGAATGAGGAGTTGGAGAGTTGTAAGCTCACAAAGGAATTTATTATCTATAGTTCGTTGGTCATTATACGTATTTGAGAATGGGTAGTAAGTGAAGTAAATAGCCTAATTAAGCCCTATGTTATTTTAATTGTAGACTTGCAAGTTCGAGAGTAGAGGTTGGGCGATTGGAGATACTCCAAGGTATGTTAAGGTCATTCTTTCCTTCTTTTGGCATGATCCTATGATATGATCCAACAAGCGAGTAAACGAGCTTCCATATTACTCTACTCTTAGAAGCATTAGAAGTACTTCAGTCTTTGATGTTCATGTACTCTATCTATGAGAAATCACTCTATTAATGGACCCAGTCTTATGTAGCCAGTAATGTGCATATAGCTTAGTCATGCATTACATTCATTATATATCTATGTACATTTGACTAGAAGGCATTATATACGCACACGCATATCAGGCGTTATATACGTAAATACTAGATATATGTAAAGTATGAGAAGAAATACAGGCATTATATACGCATTACTACTATGATAATGATATTGATTATGGCCACAGAGGAGCCAATATGATATGATGAGATGCCATAGAGGCTTACAGGCGTTATATACGCACTCATATAGATGCACGATCATCATTGATAGGTATGAGCATGCATATTATGTGCCCACGGAGGCATTGTCGGTTATGCAGTTTATGCGATTTAGACGTATACTAGTTTATACAAGTACGTACGATCGGTCATTTACTGTTTATGAGTTCGTATCTTATCCATGATTCTCGTATATATATATATATATATATATATATATATATGTTGTTGTTCTTATGCCTTACATACTCGGTACACATTATCCGTATTGACTCCCCGTTGCTGCGGGGGCTGCGTTCATGCCGCGGTACGGAGAAACGAGACGAGTGTGACTCGATGGGACCTCTAGATGAAGCGGTGGTCGGTACGCTCCATCCGATCTGGAGCTCCAGTCAGTTTTGTTATGCCCTTTTGAGATGTGTATGCATATGGGTATGATGGGGCCCTGTCCCGTCCTTTTTACAGCTTTTATTCGAGTAGAGGTCTGTAGATAGTTGTATGTAGTAGTCGGATGATGTAGCACTTGTAGGCTTCTATTCTTTGTACAAAAGTATATGTGACCCTAGCCCGGCTTGCACTTGTTCTTTCGCATGTTGTGTATATATATATATATGCAGATTGTACAGAGTTCTGTTGTTCCCTTTTTTTTTTCAGATCAGTTTATGCCATTTATGGGCCTTTGATGTTCAGTATGTTTCAGATAAGTGTTTAGGGGTGTTTGGTCGCTAGAGGTCAGACTCCCGTCGCGGCTCATCGGTTTGGGTCGTGACAGAAGTGGTATCAGAGCAGTTTCGTCCTAGGGTTGTCTATAGACCGTGTCAGTAAGTCTTATTTATGGGTATGTTGTGCACTATGCTTTATAAACGAGGCTACGAGGACATTTAGGATGATGTTATTCTTTCTCTCTTAGATTATGCGATAGAGCCATTGTGTTAAGCGTTCGCTCCACTGATGAATTTACGATTTTAGCGATGCCCGCAAGAAAGCTACGAGCCCGGATAGAGCGAAGGCGGTCGGTGGGGCCCATTTCGGCGTGCAGCAGGTCACGAGGGCCGAAGATGAGATTCGAGTGAGGGTCAAAATGCGAGACATCGCATATCCCACCCCGGCACCAGCCACTGATTTCCTCGGGGATGCGGAGGCCCGGGATGTACGGGGATGCGATACGGTTGTTGACCGGTTAGTGGCCCCGCCCGGTGCAGGTAGTTCGAGGTTTAAGACGCCCTTGGAGTTAGTTCCTCACAAGGTTTTCGTGAAGCAAAATATGGACCCCCGAGTTTCATTGATGGTATGCGGACCTTGAGAGTTATGCACACGGATGAGGTTGAGTCGGTAGAGTTGGCTTCATATAGACTCGGGATATTTCGATACGGTAGTATCGGCGCGTGGGGAGTTATCAAGGAGAAAATGCCCCTCGGTTGTGTGGCGAGAGTTCTCGGATGGCTTTTCTTCAGCAATTACTTACCTCCGAGTCAAAACGGGCCGGGCGGACGAGGTTCTTACGTATTGAGCAGGGTAATATGAATGTACAAGAGTATTGTGTACACTTCGATTCTTTGGCTAGATATGCTTCAGCCATGGTGGCTGAGATGGAGGATAAGTTCATCACTTTGTTGCCGGTCTGGGGCCACACTTGATAGATGGGTGCACGACTGCGTTCCGGACGGACATGGACATCTCCAGTATACGGAGCGTATGCACGAATTTGGAGGATCGTAAACGCCCGGCGGGGGATAGAGCGTGGTGTGGGCGGAGCGCGTGGGGGTCTAGATCTTTTGATATGGTTAGTGAGTTCGGGGGAGGACGGAAAACGACATCCCGGTACTCTTATCGGCGGCCGAGGGAAGTGCACCTCGCGGTTCCCGAGGTCAAGGTTTGACCGATCTTCGATTCGGAGAGCGGACCGAGTTTGCAGAGGCATCGGGCTTCTCGGCACCGACCGAAGTCGAGCCGGATGACATCCTTTGCCGCGATGTACCCGGTGTGGCAAGTTACATACAGGTCAATGTCAGTTGGGTTTAGATGTTTGCTACGCTTGTGGACAGCCAGGCCACAGGATGACAGAGTGGCCGATGGAGGTTGTTTCAGGTATTGTTCAGCCTACAGGGTCTGTGGCTGGCTCATCTTCTGCGGTGCGCGTCGCGACCCAACAAGAGGGCCATGACGGTGCCGGTGCACTAGCTACCGAGCACCTCTT
Source organism: Lycium ferocissimum (assembly GCF_029784015.1). Lineage (NCBI taxonomy): Eukaryota > Viridiplantae > Streptophyta > Magnoliopsida > Solanales > Solanaceae > Lycium > Lycium ferocissimum. The sequence goes on from NW_026725672.1 coordinate 55,117, forward strand.
ATCATACTATCTATCACTCAACACGTGCAATCATAATTCCCAACATGCTTGCGGTGAAATAGTCACTAAATATCTTCACAAAACATGCGTATGTACAAAAGCTCTCGAGGTGTCAAAAGTGATATACAAAAATATACTAAGGT